>NW_026016870.1:0-44714 GCF_020379485.1 Brassica napus | reverse complement strand
TAGCTTCTTCCTCCTACCTCCTATAAGCTTGATCAATTCCGACCATTCTCCACTCCTTATATGTATCAAATCAACCTTCTTACTATGAGATTGAGAGCTCTGGCTGTGTATGTGTATGAGAAGCCATTAGAGGCAAAGAATAAGGTCTTGAACTAGTGAATAAGAGGTCTGATGAAACTAGTATGAACTTGAATCAGAACAAAGAGACTTAGAGAGATTAAGAGATTAGAGACTAAGAAAGGGGTAGATTAAGGGAATCTGATCAAGAACACACTTTTATATTATGAAGGAGATGGGAAAACCCCCATACTCTCTTAAGAGAGTTTAACAAACGCCCATACAGGTCCTTATATAGGTTTTACACTCTTTGCAAACTCATAAACCTATATCTAATGGATAGAAATAACTTAAGAGGAATGGATGGTGAGGATGAGTTGGTCTTGTTGTAATCTGAGTGATGTGTGCTGATTGGATAAGCTAAGCTGGCTCACTTTAATTCAAACCAAGGCAAGCTGGCTCCTTGCTTGTGATTGGCTCTCCTTAGGCTCCTACTAATCTTCCCATGCATCTGTCCAGGTTCATGGTCGTGGCTCCTTCTCTTTACAGCAAGAGACAGCCTGTCCAAGACCAGAACTAGCCAATCACACACAAGGAAGCTCCCATTGGTTGTTTGCCTCCACAAAGCATCTTCTTGATTCCCTTTGACTAGATTCAAACCTTGGTGCCTTATCCATATACTATGCACACTCTTCACATCCTGAATAGTGACCCAAATAGTGAATAGTCAACCTGAATAGTGACTAGTGATTCACTATTCACTTTTACACCAACTTGCCCAAACTTCTCCAATCTTACTGTGGTAACTCTCCAAAGTACTGTGGTAACTTTGGAGTTACTGTCTGACCCAAATCTTCTCTAAATGGTGTCTAAGTCCCTCCTGGACTTAACCCTATCTTTGCACACTCATCAGACCACTTCTGAAGCCTTAAGACTCTCCCAAAGCCTTAACATACAATCTCTGAAGATCTTGCCATGTCTTTGCACAAGCACCAACTCAACTCATCACTTTTGCTTCTCCACTTCTTCTCTTCAAGTTAACACTCCCCCTCAAGCTTGACTCTAGCTGATCCTAAGTCAAGCTTGGAACCTTGAAGAACTTCCTCATTAAAAACCTCACCAAGGAAAACCCTTTGGGACAAAACCTTGATGAGGGAAAAAGAGTAAAGTCTCCAAGGCCTAGGGATTGGCCAGTGAGTCTTTGTGCCTTACCAACAATGTAAGGGACACAAAGACTCTGGATCATGGCCTCTACAATCATCCCACGCCTTGTACTCTCCTTACTGCCTAATCTTGGTCTCTCCCCCTTTCACCTAACCTCTTGTTAGGTTGAAGTGCTCGGACACACCAGATCAGCCTCTTCTTGGAGATACAACTTCTCTTACTGAGTCTTGGCTGCTTCTTCTTCTTATAGAGTCGCCACCTTGTTGCTTGAGCTACATGAGGATGCTTCAGCCACTCTCCAATCACCTCAACACTTGAAGCCGCCTTGGACATTGCTTCTTCATCCTTCATCATACTTCTCAACAGGTTGCTTCCTCTTCTAGAATAACCACCAAGCTCTCTTGGATCATGTAAGCTTCAACACTCCCCCTCAAGCTTGAGACTCTCACAGGAACAAGCTTGAATGGATTGCTTCATGATCCTCACACACACACCATTGCCGCTTCTCTTCTGATCTTGCCATCTTCATGGAATGCTTGTGGAAGCTTCAGCTATCTCTCCAATCACTTCACACTAGAAGCCGCCTTGATAGAGTTGCCTTCATCTTCTCACAGCCAAGAGTACTCTGTCTTAGTTTGAGTACTCTCTTGAATAGACTCGCCACAGCCTAAGCCCGGATGGCTCCTTCTTCAGATGCTTGCAATGGACTTCTTGGATCGCTTGGAAGCTCACTAAACTCCCCTCCTCAAGCTTGGATTGAGTATAGGTCCAAGCTTGCAAGTGAGCTTCAGTGAGACTTCACACCAGTGGCGCATCACCACTTCTTTCTCAACTCTCCATTGCTCCACACAATGGGCAAAGTCTTCCTCTTTCAACTCGGATGGATGGTGAACCAAGAACACCTCTTGTGAACCTGAAACATCACTCAAACTCCAGCAAAGATAAGACACAAGTGCATTGGGTCAACCCTTGATGCATCATCAAGTTTGAACACCAATGTCTTTAAGCAATGCAACAGATTAAACTAGACATTTTCAAGTTCTAATCTTTGCAAGCAAACTCTCTAAGCACTAGCATGATCCTAACAGATTCAATACAAGCTACTTAGGCAATTTTAAAGCTTCTTTACTCAGCATTTAGACATGAATCTAATGCTTCAATGTAAGACAGCCATTTGACAGTATGCACTAACCTTAATCAGTTTTAATTCATGAATGCAACAATACAATCCATCACACATTCATTTATAACTTAGGCTAAGCATTACTATCATCACTTAACATCAGACAATGCATTACTTTCAATCTGTTTTCAGTTCATGAGCTTCAAACAATATCATTTCACATTTAGCAAACTCATTACTTAACAGGAGCAAGCATTTTACTCTTTAAACACTAAACAAGCCTTTAAAGCATCCTGGGACAGATTCAACTAATTATATTTAGCAATCACACATTATCCTCAGGTTTTTCAATCAATACACATCACAATAACCAGGCAACAACACAACACAAGCTCAATATCAAGCAGGTTTTAAAGAATCGCTTACACAAGGAACCAGGTTGGTTCCTTAAGCCTCCAAAGGCAATCTGGCCATGATATGGTTGGATTCAAGAGTCTAGGTCGTCACCCAACTCCTTCTCCTTCAGTCCATGGCCTCCTTCTTGTTTCTCACACCCAAAGACCCCTCCTTTCTTCATACTTCAAACCGGCTTCTCTTAGCTTCATCTTTCTTGTATCCAGATGTGATAAGCTCTTGGACAAGGAGCTTTGGCTTGAGGTTCATGACGCCTCTCCATCCTCCTTGCTTCCAAAGAGACACTCTCCATCAGGTAAAGACAGGCACGGTTGAGAGATAAGGAGAACACTCCATGCTTCAAGCTTCTTTCTTCTTCAAGAACTGAACTCGGCTGGTAATGTCTTCAAGGGTTTGGTTTGAGCTGAGATGAGAGCTGTGGATTTGCGGAAGCTCAGCTCAGGTTCTGATGAACCTGGCTCTGATACCATATGAGATTTGAGAGCTCTGGCTGTGTATGTGTATGAGAAGCCATTAGAGGCAAAGAATAAGGTCTTGAACTAGTTGAATAAGAGGTCTGATGAAACTAGTATGAACTTGAATCAGAAACAAAGAGACTTAGAGAGATTAAGAGATTAGAGACTAAGAAAGGGGTAGATTAAGGGAATCTGATCAAGAACACACTTTTATATTATGAAGGAGATGGGGAAACCCCCATACTCTCTTAAGAGAGTTACAAACGCCCATGGGTCTTTATATAGGTTTTACACTCTTGCAAACTCATAAACCTATATCTAATGGATAGAAATAACTTAAGAGGAATGGATGGTGAGGATGAGTTGGTCTTGTTGTAATCTGAGTGATGTGTGCTGATTGGATAAGCTAAGCTGGCTCACTTTAATTCAAACCAAGGCAAGCTGGCTCCTTGCTTGTGATTGGCTCTCCTTAGGCTCCTCTAATCTTCCCATGCATCTGTCCAGGTTCATGGTCGTGGCTCCCTTCTCTTTACAGCAAGAGACAGCCTGTCCAAGACCAGAACTAGCCAATCACACACAAGGAAGCTCCCATTGGTTGTTTGCCTCCACAAAGCATCTTCTTGATTCCCTTTGACTAGATTCAAACCTTGGTGCCTTATCCATATACTATGCACACTCTTCACATCCTGAATAGTGACCCAAATAGTGAATAGTCAACCTGAATAGTGACTAGTGATTCACTATTCACTTTTACACCAACTTGCCCAAACTTCTCCAATCTTACTGTGGTAACTCTCCAAAGTTACTGTGGTAACTTTGGAGTTACTGTCTGACCCAAATCTTCTCTAAATGGTGTCTAAGTCCCTCCTGGACTTAACCCTATCTTTGCACACTCATCAGACCACTTCTGAAGCCTTAAGACTCTCCCAAAGCCTTAACATACAATCTCTGAAGATCTTGCCATGTCTTTGCACAAGCACCAACTCAACTCATCACTTTTGCTTCTCCACTTCTTCTCTTCAAGTTAACACTTACATCGCGATTCATCCTGGTTTGATTAGAATGACAAAGAAGCTGTCATATTCCCAAACAGGAAAACTGGGATCACCTGATTTGAAAATGGGATAGCTTCTTCATCCTAACTCCTATGAGATTTATTCAGCTTCCTGGTGATTCTCCACTACTTTATGTATCAAAATCAAGCTTCTTACATCGCGATTCATCCTGGTTTGATTAGAATGACAAAGAAGCTGTCATATTCCCAAACAGGAAACTGGGATCACCTGATTTGAAAGTGGGATAGCTTCTTCATCCTAACTCCTATGAGATTTATTCAGCTTCCTGGTGATTCTCCACTACTTTATGTATCAAAATCAAGCTTCTTACATCGCGATTCATCCTGGTTTGATTAGAATGACAAAAGCTGTCATATTCCAAACAGGAAAACTGGGATCACCTGATTTGAAAGTGGGATAGCTTCTTCATCCTAACTCCTATGAGATTTATTCGACTTCCTGGTGATTCTCCACTACTTTATGTATCAAAATCAAGCTTCTTACATCGGATTCATCCTGGTTTGATTAGAATGACAAAGAAGCTGTCATATTCCAAACAGGAAAACTGGGATCACCTGATTTGAAAGTGGGATAGCTTTTCATCCTAACTCTATGAGATTTATTCAGCTTCCTGGTGATTCTCCACTACTTTATGTATCAAAATCAAGCTTCTTACATCGCGATTCATCCTGGTTGATTAGAATGACAAAGAAGCTGTCATATTCCCAAACAGGAAAACTGGGATCACCCTGATTTGAAAGTGGGATAGCTTCTTCATCCTAACTTATGAGATTTATTCGTTCCTGGTGATTCTCCACTACTTTATGTATCAAAATCAAGCTTCTTACATCGCGATTCATCCTGGTTTGATTAGAATGACAAAGAAGCTGTCATATTCCCAACAGGAAAACTGGATCACCTGATTTGAAAGTGGGATAGCTTCTTCATCCTAACTCCTATGAGATTTATTCAGCTTCCTGATGATTCTCCACTACTTTATGTATCAAAATCAAGCTTCTTACATCGCGATTCATCCTGGTTTGATTAGAATGACAAGAAGCTGTCATATTCCCAAACAGGAAAACTGGGATCACCTGATTGAAAGTGGGATAGCTTCTTCATCCTAACTCCTATGAGATTTATTCAGCTTCCTGGTGATTCTCCACTACTTTATGTATCAAAATCAAGCTTCTTACATCGCGATTCATCCTGGTTTGATTAGAATGACAAATAAGCTGTCATATTCCCAAACAGGAAACTGGGATCACCTGATTTGAAAGTGGGATAGCTTCTTCATCCTAACTCCTATGAGATTTATTCAGCTTCCTGGTGATTCTCCACTACTTTATGTATCAAAATCAAGCTTCTTACATCGCGATTCATCCTGTTTGATTAGAATGACAAAGAAGCTGTCATATTCCCAAACAGGAAAAATGGGATCACCTGATTGAAAGTGGGATAGACTTCTTCATCTTCTCCTAACTCTATGAGATTTATTCAGCTTCCTTGTGTGATTCTCCACTACTTTATGTATCAAAATCAAGCTTCTTACATCGCGATTCATCCTGGTTTGATTAGAATGACAAAGAAGCTGTCATATTCCCAAACAGAAAAACTGGGATCACCTGATTTGAAAGTGGGATAGCTTCTTCATCCTAACTCCTATGAAGTTTATTCAGCTTCCTGTGATTCTCCACTACTTTATGTATCAAAATCAAGCTTCTTACATCGCGATTCATCCTGGTTTGATTAGAATGACAAAGAAGCTGTCATATTCCCAAACAGGAAAACTGGGATCACCTGATTTGAAAGTGGGATAGCTTCTTCATCCTAACTCCTATGAGATTTATTAGCTTCCTGGTGATTCTCCACTACTTATGTATCAAAATCAAGCTTCTTACATCGCGATTCATCCTGGTTGATTAGAATGACAAAAAGAAGCTGTCATATTCCCAAACAGGAAAATGGGATCACCTGATTTGAAAGTGGGATAGCTTCTTTCCTAACTCCTATGAGATTTATTCGCTTCCTGGTGATTCTCCACTACTTTATGTATCAAAATCAAGCTTCTACATCGCGATTCATCCTGGTTGATTAATGACAAAGAAGCTGTCATATTCCCAAACAGGAAAACTGGGATCACCTGATTTGAAAGTGGGATAGCTTCTTCATCCTAACTCCTATGAGATTTATTCAGCTTCCTGGTGATTCTCCACTACTTTATGTATCAAAATCAAGCTTCTTACATCGCGATTCATCCTGGTTTGATTAGAATGACAAAGAAGCTGTCATATTCCCAAACAGGAAAATGGGATCACCTGATTTGAAAGTGGGATAGCTTCTTCATCCTAACTCCTATGAGATTTATTCGACTTCCTGGTGATTCTCCACTACTTTATGTATCAAAATCAAGCTTCTTACATCGCGATTCATCTGGTTTGATTAGAATGAAAAGAAGCTGTCATATTCCAAACAGGAAAACTGGGATCACCTGATTTGAAAGTGGGATAGCTTCTTCATCCTAACTCCTATGAGATTTATTCGCTTCCTGGTGATTCTCCACTACTTTATGTATCAAAATCAAGCTTCTTACATCGCGATTCATCCTGGTGATTAGAATGACAAAGAAGCTGTCATATTCCCAAAACAGGAAAACTGGGATCACCTGATTTGAAAGTGGGATAGCTTCTTCATCCTAACTCCTATGAGATTTATTCAGCTTCCTGGTGATTCTCCACTACTTTATGTATCAAAATCAAGCTTCTTACATCGCGATTCATCCTGGTTTGATTAGAATGACAAAGAAGCTGTCATATTCCCAAACAGGAAAACTGGGATCACCTGATTTGAAAGTGGGATAGCTTCTTCATCCTAACTCCTATGAGATTTATTCAGCTTCCTGATGATTCTCCACTACTTTATGTATCAAAATCAAGCTTCTTACATCGCGATTCATCCTGGTTTGATTAGAATGACAAAGAAGCTGTCATATTCCAAACAGGAAAACTGGGATCACCTGATTTGAAAGTGGGATAGCTTCTTCATCCTAACTCCTATGAGATTTATTCAGCTTCCTGTGATTCTCCACTACTTTATGTATCAAATCAAGCTTCTTACATCGCGATTCATCCTGGTTTGATTAGAATGACAAAGAAGCTGTCATATTCCCAAACAGGAAAACTGGGATCACCTGATTTGAAAGTGGGATAGCTTCTTCATCCTAACTCCTATGAGATTTATTCACTTCTGGTGATTCTCCACTACTTTATGTATCAAAATCAAGCTTCTTACATCGCGATTCATCCTGGTTTGATTAGAATGACAAAGAAGCTGTCATATTCCCAAACAGGAAAACTGGGATCACCTGATTTGAAAGTGGGATAGCTTCTTCATCCTAACTCCTATGAGATTTATTCAGCTTCTGGTGATTCTCCACTACTTTATGTATCAAAATCAAGCTTCTTACATCGCGATTCATCCTGGTTTGATTAGAATGACAAAGAAGCTGTCATATTCCCAAACAGGAAAACTGGGATCACCTGATTTGAAAGTGGGATAGCTTTCATCCTAACTCCTATGAGATTTATTCAGCTTCCTGGTGATTCTCCACTACTTTATGTATCAAAATCAAGCTTCTTACATCGCGATTCATCCTGGTTTGATTAGAATGACAAAGAAGCTGTCATATTCCCAAACAGGAAAACTGGGATCACCTGATTTGAAAGTGGGATAGCTTCTTCATCCTAACTCCTATGAGATTTATTCAGCTTCCTGGTGATTCTCCACTACTTTATGTATCAAAATCAAGCTTCTTACATCGCGATTCATCCTGGTTTGATTAGAATGACAAAGAAGCTGTCATATTCCCAAACAGGAAAACTGGGATCACCTGATTTGAAAGTGGGATAGCTTCTTCATCCTAACTCCTATGAGATTTATTCAGCTTCCTGGTGATTCTCCACACTTTATGTATCAAAATCAAGCTTCTTACATCGCGATTCATCCTGGTTTGATTAGAATGACAAAGAAGCTGTCATATTCCCAAACAGGAAAACTGGGATCACCTGATTTGAAAGTGGGATAGCTTCTTCATCCTAACTCCTATGAGATTTATTCAGCTTCCTGGTGATTCTCCACTACTTTATGTATCAAAATCAAGCTTCTTACATCGCGATTCATCCTGGTTTGATTAGAATGACAAAGAAGCTGTCATATTCCAAACAGGAAAACTGGGATCACCTGATTTGAAAGTGGGATAGCTTCTTCATCCTAACTCCTATGAGATTTATTCGACTTCCTGGTGATTCTCCACTACTTTATGTATCAAAATCAAGCTTCTTACATCGCGATTCATCCTGGTTTGATTAGAATGACAAAGAAGCTGTCATATTCCCAAACAGGAAAACTGGGATCACCTGATTTGAAAGTGGGATAGCTTCTTCATCCTAACTCCTATGAGATTTATTCAGCTTCCTGGTGATTCTCCACTACTTTATGTATCAAAATCAAGCTTCTTACATCGCGATTCATCCTGGTTTGATTAGAATGACAAAGAAGCTGTCATATTCCCAAACAGGAAAACTGGGATCACCTGATTTGAAAGTGGGATAGCTTCTTCATCCTAACTCCTATGAGATTTATTCAGCTTCCTGGTGATTCTCCACTACTTTATGTATCAAAATCAAGCTTCTTACATCGCGATTCATCCTGTTTGATTAGAATGACAAAGAAGCTGTCATATTCCCAAACAGGAAAACTGGGATCACCTGATTTGAAAGTGGGATAGCTTCTTCATCCTAACTCCTATGAGATTTATTCAGCTTCCTGGTGATTCTCCACTACTTTATGTATCAAAATCAAGCTTCTTACATCGCGATTCATCCTGGTTTGATTAGAATGACAAAGAAGCTGTCATATTCCCAAACAGGAAAACTGGGATCACCTGATTTGAAAGTGGGATAGCTTCTTCATCCTAACTCCTATGAGATTTATTCAGCTTCCTGGTGATTCTCCACTACTTTATGTATCAAAATCAAGCTTCTTACATCGCGATTCATCCTGGTTTGATTAGAATGACAAAGAAGCTGTCATATTCCCAAACAGGAAAACTGGGATCACCTGATTTGAAAGTGGGATAGCTTCTTCATCCTAACTCCTATGAGATTTATTCAGCTTCCTGGTGATTCTCCACTACTTTATGTATCAAAATCAAGCTTCTTACATCGCGATTCATCCTGGTTGATTAGAATGACAAAGAAGCTGTCATATTCCCAAACAGGAAAACTGGGATCACCTGATTTGAAAGTGGGATAGCTTCTTCATCCTAACTCCTATGAGATTTATTCAGCTTCCTGGTGATTCTCCACTACTTTATGTATCAAAATCAAGCTTCTTACATCGCGATTCATCCTGGTTTGATTAGAATGACAAAGAAGCTGTCATATTCCCAAACAGGAAAACTGGGATCACCTGATTTGAAAGTGGGATAGCTTCTTCATCCTAACTCCTATGAGATTTATTCAGCTTCCTGGTGATTCTCCACTACTTTATGTATCAAAATCAAGCTTCTTACATCGCGATTCATCCTGGTTTGATTAGAATGACAAAGAAGCTGTCATATCCCAAACAGGAAAACTGGGATCACCTGATTTGAAAGTGGGATAGCTTCTTCATCCTAACTCCTATGAGATTTATTCAGCTTCCTGGTGATTCTCCACTACTTTATGTATCAAAATCAAGCTTCTTACATCGCGATTCATCCTGGTTTGATTAGAATGACAAAGAAGCTGTCATATTCCCAAACAAAAAACTGGGATCACCTGATTTGAAAGTGGGATAGCTTCTTCATCCTAACTCCTATGAGATTTATTCAGCTTCCTGGTGATTCTCCACTACTTTATGTATCAAAATCAAGCTTCTTACATCGCGATTCATCCTGGTTTGATTAGAATGACAAAGAAGCTGTCATATTCCCAAACAGGAAAACTGGGATCACCTGATTTGAAAGTGGGATAGCTTCTTCATCCTAACTCCTATGAGATTTATTCAGCTTCCTGGTGATTCTCCACTACTTTATGTATCAAAATCAAGCTTCTTACATCGCGATTCATCCTGGTTGATTAGAATGACAAAGAAGCTGTCATATTCCCAAACAGGAAAACTGGGATCACCTGATTTGAAAGTGGGATAGCTTCATCCTAACTCCTATGAGATTTATTCAGCTTCCTGGTGATTCTCCACTACTTTATGTATCAAAATCAAGCTTCTTACATCGCGATTCATCCTGGTTTGATTAGAATGACAAAGAAGCTGTCATATTCCCAAACAGGAAAACTGGGATCACCTGATTTGAAAGTGGGATAGCTTCTTTCCTAACTCCTATGAGATTTATTCAGCTTCCTGGTGATTCTCCACTACTTTATGTATCAAAATCAAGCTTCTTACATCGCGATTCATCCTGGTTTGATTAGAATGACAAAGAAGCTGTCATATTCCCAAACAGGAAAACTGGGATCACCTGATTTGAAAGTGGGATAGCTTCTTCATCCTAACTCCTATGAGATTTATTCGACTTCCTGGTGATTCTCCACTACTTTATGTATCAAAATCAAGCTTCTTACATCGCGATTCATCCTGGTTTGATTAGAATGACAAAGAAGCTGTCATATTCCCAAACAGGAAAACTGGGATCACCTGATTTGAAAGTGGGATAGCTTCTTCATCCTAACTCCTATGAGATTTATTCAGCTTCCTGGTGATTCTCCACTACTTTATGTATCAAAATCAAGCTTCTTACATCGCGATTCATCCTGGTTTGATTAGAATGACAAAGAAGCTGTCATATTCCCAAACAGGAAAACTGGGATCACCTGATTTGAAAGTGGGATAGCTTCTTCATCCTAACTCCTATGAGATTTATTCAGTTCCTGGTGATTCTCCACTACTTTATGTATCAAAATCAAGCTTCTTACATCGCGATTCATCCTGGTTTGATTAGAATGACAAAGAAGCTGTCATATTCCCAAACAGGAAAACTGGGATCACCTGATTTGAAAGTGGGATAGCTTCTTCATCCTAACTCCTATGAGATTTATTCAGCTTCCTGGTGATTCTCCACTACTTTATGTATCAAAATCAAGCTTCTTACATCGCGATTCATCCTGGTTTGATTAGAATGACAAAGAAGCTGTCATATTCCCAAACAGGAAAACTGGGATCACCTGATTTGAAAGTGGGATAGCTTCTTCATCCTAACTCCTATGAGATTTATTCAGCTTCCTGGTGATTCTCCACTACTTTATGTATCAAAATCAAGCTTCTTACATCGCGATTCATCCTGGTTTGATTAGAATGACAAAGAAGCTGTCATATTCCCAAACAGGAAAACTGGGATCACCTGATTTGAAAGTGGGATAGCTTCTTCATCCTAACTCCTATGAGATTTATTCAGCTTCCTGGTGATTCTCCACTACTTTATGTATCAAAATCAAGCTTCTTACATCGCGATTCATCCTGGTTTGATTAGAATGACAAAGAAGCTGTCATATTCCCAAAAGGAAAACTGGGATCACCTGATTTGAAAGTGGGATAGCTTCTTCATCCTAACTCCTATGAGATTTATTCAGCTTCCTGGTGATTCTCCACTACTTTATGTATCAAAATCAAGCTTCTTACATCGCGATTCATCCTGGTTGATTAGAATGACAAAGAAGCTGTCATATTCCCAAACAGGAAAACTGGGATCACCTGATTTGAAAGTGGGATAGCTTCTTCATCCTAACTCCTATGAGATTTATTCAGACTTCCTGGTGATTCTCCACTACTTTATGTATCAAAATCAAGCTTCTTACATCGCGATTCATCCTGGTTTGATTAGAATGACAAAGAAGCTGTCATATTCCCAAACAGGAAAACTGGGATCACCTGATTTGAAAGTGGGATAGCTTCTTCATCCTAACTCCTATGAGATTTATTCAGCTTCCTGGTGATTCTCCACTACTTTATGTATCAAAATCAAGCTTCTTACATCGCGATTCATCCTGGTTTGATTAGAATGACAAAGAAGCTGTCATATTCCCAAACAGGAAAACTGGGATCACCTGATTTGAAAGTGGGATAGCTTCTTCATCCTAACTCCTATGAGATTTATTCGCTTCCTGGTGATTCTCCACTACTTTATGTATCAAAATCAAGCTTCTTACATCGCGATTCATCCTGGTTTGATTAGAATGACAAAGAAGCTGTCATATTCCCAAACAGGAAAACTGGGATCACCTGATTTGAAAGTGGGATAGCTTCTTCATCCTAACTCCTATGAGATTTATTCAGCTTCCTGGTGATTCTCCACTACTTTATGTATCAAAATCAAGCTTCTTACATCGCGATTCATCCTGGTTTGATTAGAATGACAAAGAAGCTGTCATATTCCCAAACAGGAAAAACTGGGATCACCTGATTTGAAAGTGGGATAGCTTCTTCATCCTAACTCCTATGAGATTTATTCAGCTTCCTGGTGATTCTCCACTACTTTATGTATCAAAATCAAGCTTCTTACATCGCGATTCATCTGGTTGATTAGAATGACAAAGAAGCTGTCATATTCCAAACAGGAAAACTGGGATCACCTGATTTGAAAGTGGGATAGCTTCTTCATCCTAACTCCTATGAGATTTATTCAGCTTCCTGTGATTCTCCACTACTTTATGTATCAAAATCAAGCTTCTTACATCGCGATTCATCCTGGTTTGATTAGAATGACAAAGAAGCTGTCATATTCCCAAACAGAAAACTGGGATCACCTGATTTGAAAGTGGGATAGCTTCTTCATCCTAACTCCTATGAGATTTATTCACTTCCTGGTGATTCTCCACTACTTTATGTATCAAATCAAGCTTCTTACATCGCGATTCATCCTGGTTTGATTAGAATGACAAAGAAGCTGTCATATTCCCAAACAGGAAAACTGGGATCACCTGATTTGAAAGTGGGATAGCTTCTTCATCCTAACTCCTATGAGATTTATTCAGCTTCCTGGTGATTCTCCACTACTTTATGTATCAAAATCAAGCTTCTTACATCGCGATTCATCCTGGTTTGATTAGAATGACAAAGAAGCTGTCATATTCCCAAACAGGAAAACTGGGATCACCTGATTTGAAAGTGGGATAGCTTCTTCATCCTAACTCCTATGAGATTTATTCAGCTTCCTGGTGATTCTCCACTACTTTATGTATCAAAATCAAGCTTCTTACATCGCGATTCATCCTGGTTTGATTAGAATGACAAAGAAGCTGTCATATTCCCAAACAGGAAAACTGGGATCACCTGATTTGAAAGTGGGATAGCTTCTTCATCCTAACTCCTATGAGATTTATTCGACTTCCTGGTGATTCTCCACTACTTTATGTATCAAAATCAAGCTTCTTACATCGCGATTCATCCTGGTTTGATTAGAATGACAAAGAAGCTGTCATATTCCCAAACAGGAAAACTGGGATCACCTGATTTGAAAGTGGGATAGCTTCTTCATCCTAACTCCTATGAGATTTATTCAGCTTCCTGGTGATTCTCCACTACTTTATGTATCAAAATCAAGCTTCTTACATCGCGATTCATCCTGGTTTGATTAGAATGACAAGAAGCTGTCATATTCCAAACAGGAAAACTGGGATCACCTGATTTGAAAGTGGGATAGCTTCTTCATCCTAACTCCTATGAGATTTATTCAGCTTCTGGATGATTCTCCACTACTTTTATGTATCAAAATCAAGCTTCTTACATCGCGATTCATCCTGGTTTGATTAGAATGACAAAGAAGCTGTCATATTCCCAAACAGGAAAACTGGGATCACCTGATTTGAAAGTGGGATAGCTTCTTCATCCTAACTCCTATGAGATTTATTCAGCTTCCTGGTGATTCTCCACTACTTTTGTATCAAAATCAAGCTTCTTACATCGCGATTCATCCTGGTTTGATTAGAATGAAAGAAGCTGTCATATTCCCAAACAGGAAAACTGGGATCACCTGATTTGAAAGTGGGATAGCTTCTTCATCCTAACTCCTATGAGATTTATTCGACTTCCTGGTGATTCTCCACTACTTTATGTATCAAAATCAAGCTTCTTACATCGCGATTCATCCTGGTTTGATTAGAATGACAAAGAAGCTGTCATATTCCCAAACAGGAAAACTGGGATCACCTGATTTGAAAGTGGGATAGCTTCTTCATCCTAACTCCTATGAGATTTATTCGACTTCCTGGTGATTCTCCACTACTTTATGTATCAAAATCAAGCTTCTTACATCGCGATTCATCCTGGTTTGATTAGAATGACAAAGAAGCTGTCATATTCCAAACAGGAAAACTGGGATCACCTGATTTGAAAGTGGGATAGCTTCTTCATCCTAACTCCTATGAGATTTATTCAGCTTCCTGGTGATTCTCCACTACTTTATGTTTCAAAATCAAGCTTCTTACATCGCGATTCATCCTGGTTTGATTAGAATGACAAAAGAAGCTGTCATATTCCCAAACAGGAAAACTGGGATCACCTGATTTGAAAGTGGGATAGCTTCTTCATCCTAACTCCTATGAGATTTATTCAGCTTCCTGGTGATTCTCCACTACTTTATGTATCAAAATCAAGCTTCTTACATCGCGATTCATCCTGGTTTGATTAGAATGACAAAGAAGCTGTCATATTCCCAAACAGGAAAATGGGATCACCTGATTTGAAAGTGGGATAGCTTCTTCATCCTAACTCCTATGAGATTTATTCAGCTTCCTGGTGATTCTCCACTACTTTATGTATCAAAATCAAGCTTCTTACATCGCGATTCATCCTGGTTGTTTGATTAGAATGACAAAGAAGCTGTCATATTCCCAAACAGGAAAACTGGGATCACCTGATTTGAAAGTGGGATAGCTTCTTCATCCTAACTCCTATGAGATTTATTCGACTTCCTGGTGATTCTCCACTACTTTATGTATCAAAATCAAGCTTCTTACATCGCGATTCATCCTGGTTTGATTAGAATGACAAAGAAGCTGTCATATTCCCAAACAGGAAAACTGGGATCACCTGATTTGAAAGTGGGATAGCTTCTTCATCCTAACTCCTATGAGATTTATTCAGCTTCCTGGTGATTCTCCACTACTTTATGTATCAAAATCAAGCTTCTTACATCGCGATTCATCCTGGTTTGATTAGAATGACAAAAGAAGCTGTCATATTCCCAAACAGGAAAACTGGGATCACCTGATTTGAGATGAGAGAATAAAGAGTTGATATATTGAGAGAGGAAGAGAGTTGGAGTAGACAGTAACTTTGGAGTTTTACTGTGGTAACTTTAGTTTAACCACAGTAACAACTTGGGAAGTTATCTGATGGCATGAGAAGGTAACTTAGTGAAGGGAAGAGAGTAAACTCGACCAGAGGATAAGGAAGGATAAGGAGCACTTTGACAGCCTGTATGATGCTGGAAAGGAGAGGATGCTTTTCTACTAGTGCAAGCATGTGAGAAAGCACAGCCAAGTGATTCAAAAGGAGTTCCAGCCTGTCCTTTGACTACACATGCTTATACATTTCGAAATTCCTTGTTGCTCTCTCTTTATATACTTGTAAACCCTCATCAGTATTAATTAATGGAGTTTTGAGTCTCTCTCTCTTAAGTCTCTCTCTTGTTCTTAATCTCCAATCTCTTTAATTCTCAGATTAGACTTAATCACTCTTTAAATCACCAAATCTAATATGGTATCAGAGCCAGGTACTTTAAAAGGAGAGAGTGATTTCGTTTTTCTAAATGTTCTTGAGTGTTCTTGAGTGTTCTTGAGAGTTCTTGAGATTTTTCAAGAGCTAGATCCTTTAAAAGTCAAGTTTGTGTCTGTTGGTGTTTCTTTTGGAGAGTCAGCTTCAAGGGAGTCCCTTTAGGTGTTTGACAAGGTCAGAAGATGGGTCTAGCTTGTGGTTCAGCAAGGCGTGAAGAGAAGGAAAGAGAGGGAATGAGTGGGGTGGTTCTCACAAATGAAAACGACTCTGAAGAGGTGTGGAGTTTGGAGAAACCATGAGAAGGAAGAGTCTTTGAAGGGTAAAGCTGCTGAGAAAGATCAGACAGCAAGAGAAACAAGTGGAAATTGCTTTAGTCTTGAAGAAAGTACACTGCTTGAGAAGATTGAAGATGTTTATGAGAACAAGATCAGTCTTAGGAGAGTGTATGAAGTCAAGAAGGTGATTAGTGGAGGTAAACCAGGAAGAGAAGAGTTCAATAACCATGTGAGGAAGCTACAACATTTGTGGGTTGAACTACAAGGGTTGAGATCCCATGTGGATGGGGATACTACACAAGAGCAAGAGACGGTCTTGAAGCTCTTGGCGAGCATGGAGTCATCATATGGGTGGCTTGGGAGATGGTTCTAAGAGGGGAACAGCTTCCGGAAATGGAAGAGATTTGTGGGCTTATAAGAAGGGCGTATGAGATAATGAGAGATGATGAGAGGCTAACCATGAGTAGGAGTGAGAGCTCATGGAAGCCAACTGGGAGTAGGAGTGAGAGCTTCCAGAAGCTAACCATGAGTAGGAGTGAGGGCTCATGGAGGCTAACCGGGAGTAGGAGTGAGGGCTTCCGGAAGAAGAGAAGGTGCAGAATGCTATCCAAAGCTTCTATCAACATAGGAAAGGGTAGAAAGAGAGTTGTGGGAGAGTGTTCTTACTCAGCCTACATGGGGGAATCAGTAGAAGACAGTGGGGTGTTAAGAGAGCAGGAGAAAGGGAGTGGAGCTGATGATCGCATCACCAGGAAGGAATGGAGAGTGTTCATGGAACATGTACAAGCCTTAGCAGCAAGCAAGAAGCATGCTATACAATCCGGAGCTTCTAAACCCATGGTGATTGATTCTGGAGCAAGTCATCATATGATCAGTGATAGGAGGCTTATAAGTGAGATCAAGGCTGCAACAGGGAGTGTTAGGATAGCTAATGGTGCTATGATCCCAATAGAAGGAGTGGGAAAGCTCAAACTGTTTGAGAAGGACACGGCTGCCTTCTACATGCCTCAGTTCACTTCAAATCTATTATCTGTGAAGAAAGCTACCATTGATCTTGATTGTCAAGTAGTATTCAGACCTGATGAAGTTGAGTTTCAAGATTTGAAGACTGGGAGAGTCATTGGCAGAGGAGACAGCAAGAATCAGCTATACCACCTCGACTTGGCTAAGACCTCTAATCCCTTTGATTCTATTTGCTTGAGTAGTACTGCTGAGAAGATTGATAGTATTACTTGGCATGCTAGATTAGGACATCCTCATGCTCGTGCCATTGAATTGATAATCCCTAATATGTCATTCAATCACTTGGATTGTGAAGCATGCATATTAGGAAAGCATTGTAGGACTGTTTTCCCAACATCTAAGACTACTTATGAGCATTGCTTTGATCTAGTTCACTCGGATGTGTGGACCGCTCCATGCATGTCTAGAGACAGCCATAAATACTTTGTGACATTCATTGATGAGAAGTCTAAGTATACATGGCTCACATTGCTTCCATCTAAAGATAAGGTGCTAGAAGCGTTTATGAACTTCCAAGCATATGTATCTAATCAATACAATGCTACTGTGAAGGTACTGAGATCAGACAACGGAGGTGAATACATCAGCAATGCCTTCAAGAGTCATCTAGCCAAGCATGGGATTGTGCATCAGACCAGTTGTCCCTACACACCACAGCAGAATGGTGTAGCTGAGAGGAAGAATAGGCACTTGATGGAGGTTGCTAGGTCGATGATGTTTCATGCAAATGTCCCAAAACGTTTTTGGGGAGATGCTGTACAGACTGCTTGCTATCTCATCAACCGGGTCCCAACCAAGATACTGAAGAATCTGTCTCCATTTGAGGTGCTGAATAAGAGCAAGCCTTTTATTGATCACCTACGGGTATTTGGGTGTGTATGCTATGTCATGACTCCAGGAGAACAGAGAACAAGCTGGAGGCAAAGAGCACTAAGGCTATGTTCATTGGATACTCTATCACTCAGAAGGGATACAAGTGCTATGATCCTGAAGCAAGGAGAGTGATGGTATCTAGAGAAGTGAAGTTTATTGAATCAAAAGGGTATTATGAAGAAAAGGAGTGGGAAATCTGAAGGATTTGTCTCAAGCTCCATCTGATAGAGCAACAACACTGAGGGTGCTGTTGGAGAAGCTAGGGATAGGGTTATCCCAGGATCAGGAATCTGGAAGAAGAGAGTCTTCCAATCCGACTAGTGAAGCTGAAAGAACAACTCCTCTTGATCATGAGAGGGGGAATGGAACTGAATCTCATGAGCAAGTGCAAAATCAAGATTCAGGCCAGCATAATCAAGAGGTGACACAAAGTAGAGAGTGGTGCTCAGTCTAGTGGAGATGGGCAAAGAGAGTCTACTGGCACAGATGAGAGTGGTACTCAGTCTAGTGGAGATGGGTCAAATGAGAGTGGTGCTCAATCAAGTGAAGATGGGCAAGAGCCACAAGAAGAACAAGTTCAGGAGCTAAGGAGGAGCACAAGGGTGAAGAGAGATGCTTCCAACTGGGTAAACACGAGAGTGTACTACAATGCCCAGGCTGTGGAGCATCCTTCTCAAGCTATGTGTTCCTTTGCAGAGTTTCCGGACGAGCATACAGCCTTCACAGTAAGCTTGGATGAGAGCTATATTCCAAGGACATATGAAGAAGCTATGGCTTTAAAGGAGTGGAGAGATTCAGTTGCTGATGAGTCCGGAGCCATGATTAAGAATGAAACATGGTATGAGAGTGAGCTGCCTAAAGGGAAGAAGGCAGTGACTAGTAAATGGGTGTTCACAATCAAGTTTCATCCTGATGGAAGAATAGAGAGGCGCAAGTCTAGGTTGGTGGCAAGAGGATTTACTCAGACATATGGTGAGGACTATGTTGAGACCTTTGCTCCTGTGGCTAAACTTCATACTATCAGGATTGTATTATCTTTAGCTGTGATCTTGAGTGGGATTTGTGGCAAATGGATGTGAAGAATGCATTCCTTCAAGGAGAGTTGGAAGATGAAGTTTACATGCATCCACCACCAGGTCTTGAACATCTAGTAAAGAAGGGTAATGTGTTGAGGTTGAGGAAAGCTATCTATGGTCTCAAGCAGTCTCCAAGGGCGTGGTACACAAGTTGAGTACTACACTGAATGGGAGAGGGTTCAGAAAGTCAGAATTGGATCACACTCTCTTTACCTTAACCACCTCATCTGGTATTGTGGTATTGCTTGTGTATGTGGATGATATCATCATCACAGGCAGTGATAAGGAAGGCATCAAGCTACAAAGGAGTATCTCAAGGCAAGCTTTGAGATTAAAGACTTGGGGGAAATGAAGTATTTTCTTGGGATTGAGATATGCAGATCAAAGGAAGGATTGTTATGTCTCAAAGGAAGTATGTGATTGATCTATTGAAAGGAGCAGATGCCTATGGAGGAAAGACAGCCAAGATGCCAATGGAGGATGGTTACAAGGTTCCACGTGAGGGGGAGATTGAGGATAGCAAGCCATTCCATGATCCTAAGCTGTATAGGAAGCTAGTGGGGAAGTTGATTTATCTTACCATTACTAGACCTGATGTGTGCTTTGCGGTGAATCAAGTCAGTCAACACATGCAAGTTCCTAAGGAGCACCACTGGCGGATGGTGGAAAGGATCTTGATGTATCTGAATGGAACTACTGGTCTTGGAGTATGGATGGGATGTAACAAGAGTACTGAGGTTGTAGGCTACTGTGATGCAGATTGGGCTGGGGACCGAGCAGATAGAAGATCACCACAGGCTATTGTACATTCATTGGTGGTAACTTGGTCACTTGGAAGAGTAAGAAGCAGAAGGTAGTGTCTTGTTCCAGTGCTGAGGCCGAGTATAGAGCAATGCTGAAGCTTACAAATGAGCTAGTGTGGATAAAAGGGATTTTGAAGCATCTGGAGATTATTCAAGCAACGCCAATGACAATGCATTGTGATAATCAAGCAGCTATCCACATTGCATCTAACTCTGTGTTCCATGAGAGAACAAAGCACATTGAGGTTGATTGTCACAAGGTGAGGCAGATGATGATTCTTGGGGTGATTCTACCTTGTTATACTCGGAGTGAGGATCAGTTAGCAGATGTGTTCACAAGGCAGCAAGGCAAAGACAATGGAGTCCATACACATCAGGTTAGGACTCATTGATCTCTCGCCTAAGGGCTAGTCTATACACTCTCCTGATCATGTGATCTCTACTCTTTTTCCTCATTAAGGTTTTGTCCCAATGGGTTTTCTTTAATGAGGTTTTAATGAGGGAGATCTCATGGTCCTTCCAAGCTTGACTTGTTCCACATGGTCAAGCTTGAGGGGGAGTGTTGAGATGAGAGAATAAAGAGTTGATATATTGAGAGAGGAAGAGAGTTGGAGTAGACAGTAACTTTGGAGTTTTACTGTGGTACTTTAGTTTAACCACAGTAACAACTTGGGAAGTTATCTGATGGCATGAGAAGGTAACTAGTGAAGGGAAGAGAGTAAACTCGACCAAAGAGGATAAGGAAGGATAAGGGAGCACTTTGACACCTGTATGATGCTGGAAAGGAGAGGATGCTTTTCTACTAGTGCAAGCATGTGAGAAAGCACAGCCAAGTGATTCAAAAGGAGTTCAGCCTGTCCTTTGACTACACATGCTTATACATTTCGAAATTCCTGTTGCTCTCTCTTTATATACTTGTAAACCCTCATCAGATTAATTAATGGAGTTTTGAGTCTCTCTCTCTTAAGTCTCTCTCTTGTTCTTAATCTCCAATCTCTTTAATTCTCAGATTAAACTTAATCACTCTTTAAATCACACCAAATCTAATAACCTGATTTGAAAGTGGGATAGCTTCTTCATCCTAACTCCTATGAGATTTATTCAGCTTCCTGGTGATTCTCCACTACTTATGTATCAAAATCAAGCTTCTTACATCGCGATTCATCCTGGTTTGATTAGAATGACAAAGAAGCTGTCATATTCCCAAACAGGAAAACTGGGATCACCTGATTTGAAAGTGGGATAGCTTCTTCATCCTAACTCCTATGAGATTTATTCAGCTTCCTGGTGATTCTCCACTACTTTATGTATCAAAATCAAGCTTCTTACATCGCGATTCATCCTGGTTTGATTAGAATGACAAAGAAGCTGTCATATTCCCAAACAGGAAAACTGGGATCACCTGATTTGAAAGTGGGATAGCTTCTTCATCCTAACTCCTATGAGATTTATTCAACTTCCTGGTGATTCTCCACTACTTTATGTATCAAAATCAAGCTTCTTACATCGCGATTCATCCTGGTTTGATTAGAATGACAAAGAAGCTGTCATATTCCCAAACAGGAAAACTGGGATCACCTGATTTGAAAGTGGGATAGCTTCTTCATCCTAACTCCTATGAGATTTATTCAGCTTCCTGGTGATTCTCCACTACTTTATGTATCAAAATCAAGCTTCTTACATCGCGATTCATCCTGGTTTGATTAGAATGACAAAGAAGCTGTCATATTCCCAAACAGGAAAACTGGGATCACCTGATTTGAAAGTGGGATAGCTTCTTCATCCTAACTCCTATGAGATTTATTCAGCTTCCTGGTGATTCTCCACTACTTTATGTATCAAAATCAAGCTTCTTACATCGCGATTCATCCTGGTTTGATTAGAATGACAAAGAAGCTGTCATATTCCCAAACAGGAAAACTGGGATCACCTGATTTGAAAGTGGGATAGCTTCTTCATCCTAACTCCTATGAGATTTATTCACTTCCTGGTGATTCTCCACTACTTTATGTATCAAAATCAAGCTTCTTACATCGCGATTCATCCTGGTTTGATTAGAATGACAAAGAAGCTGTCATATTCCCAAACAGGAAAACTGGGATCACCTGATTTGAAAGTGGGATAGCTTCTTCATCCTAACTCCTATGAGATTTATTCAGCTTCCTGGTGATTCTCCACTACTTTATGTATCAAAATCAAGCTTCTTACATCGCGATTCATCCTGGTTTGATTAGAATGACAAAGAAGCTGTCATATTCCCAACAGGAAAACTGGGATCACCTGATTTGAAAGTGGGATAGCTTCTTCATCCTAACTCCTATGAGATTTATTCAGCTTCCTGGTGATTCTCCACTACTTTATGTATCAAAATCAAGCTTCTTACATCGCGATTCATCCTGGTTTGATTAGAATGACAAAGAAGCTGTCATATTCCCAAACAGGAAAACTGGGATCACCTGATTTGAAAGTGGGATAGCTTCTTCATCCTAACTCCTATGAGATTTATTCAGCTTCCTGGTGATTCTCCACTACTTTATGTATCAAAATCAAGCTTCTTACATCGCGATTCATCCTGGTTTGATTAGAATGACAAAGAAGCTGTCATATTCCCAAACAGGAAAACTGGGATCACCTGATTTGAAAGTGGGATAGCTTCTTCATCCTAACTCCTATGAGATTTATTCACTTCCTGGTGATTCTCCACTACTTTATGTATCAAAATCAAGCTTCTTACATCGCGATTCATCCTGGTTTGATTAGAATGACAAAGAAGCTGTCATATTCCCAAACAGGAAAACTGGGATCACCTGATTTGAAAGTGGGATAGCTTCTTCATCCTAACTCCTATGAGATTTATTCAGCTTCCTGGTGATTCTCCACTACTTTATGTATCAAAATCAAGCTTCTTACATCGCGATTCATCCTGGTTTGATTAGAATGACAAAGAAGCTGTCATATTCCCAAACAGGAAAACTGGGATCACCTGATTTGAAAGTGGGATAGCTTCTTCATCCTAACTCCTATGAGATTTATTCAGCTTCCTGGTGATTCTCCACTACTTTATGTATCAAAATCAAGCTTCTTACATCGCGATTCATCCTGGTTTGATTAGAATGACAAAGAAGCTGTCATATTCCCAAACAGGAAAACTGGGATCACCTGATTTGAAAGTGGGATAGCTTCTTCATCCTAACTCCTATGAGATTTATTCAGCTTCCTGGTGATTCTCCACTACTTTATGTATCAAAATCAAGCTTCTTACATCGCGATTCATCCTGGTTTGATTAGAATGACAAAGAAGCTGTCATATTCCCAAACAGGAAAACTGGGATCACCTGATTTGAAAGTGGGATAGCTTCTTCATCCTAACTCCTATGAGATTTATTCAGCTTCCTGGTGATTCTCCACTACTTTATGTATCAAAATCAAGCTTCTTACATCGCGATTCATCCTGGTTTGATTAGAATGACAAAGAAGCTGTCATATTCCCAAACAGGAAAACTGGGATCACCTGATTTGAAAGTGGGATAGCTTCTTCATCCTAACTCCTATGAGATTTATTCAACTTCCTGGTGATTCTCCACTACTTTATGTATCAAAATCAAGCTTCTTACATCGCGATTCATCCTGGTTTGATTAGAATGACAAAGAAGCTGTCATATTCCCAAACAGGAAAACTGGGATCACCTGATTTGAAAGTGGGATAGCTTCTTCATCCTAACTCCTATGAGATTTATTCGCTTCCTGGTGATTCTCCACTACTTTATGTATCAAAATCAAGCTTCTTACATCGCGATTCATCCTGGTTTGATTAGAATGACAAAGAAGCTGTCATATTCCCAAACAGGAAAACTGGGATCACCTGATTTGAAAGTGGGATAGCTTCTTCATCCTAACTCCTATGAGATTTATTCAGCTTCCTGGTGATTCTCCACTACTTTATGTATCAAAATCAAGCTTCTTACATCGCGATTCATCCTGGTTTGATTAGAATGACAAAGAAGCTGTCATATTCCCAAACAGGAAAACTGGGATCACCTGATTTGAAAGTGGGATAGCTTCTTCATCCTAACTCCTATGAGATTTATTCAGCTTCCTGGTGATTCTCCACTACTTTATGTATCAAAATCAAGCTTCTTACATCGCGATTCATCCTGGTTTGATTAGAATGACAAAGAAGCTGTCATATTCCCAAACAGGAAAACTGGGATCACCTGATTTGAAAGTGGGATAGCTTCTTCATCCTAACTCCTATGAGATTTATTCAGCTTCCTGGTGATTCTCCACTACTTTATGTATCAAAATCAAGCTTCTTACATCGCGATTCATCCTGGTTTGATTAGAATGACAAAGAAGCTGTCATATTCCCAAACAGGAAAACTGGGATCACCTGATTTGAAAGTGGGATAGCTTCTTCATCCTAACTCCTATGAGATTTATTCAGCTTCCTGGTGATTCTCCACTACTTTATGTATCAAAATCAAGCTTCTTACATCGCGATTCATCCTGGTTTGATTAGAATGACAAAGAAGCTGTCATATTCCCAAACAGGAAAACTGGGATCACCTGATTTGAAAGTGGGATAGCTTCTTCATCCTAACTCCTATGAGATTTATTCAGCTTCCTGGTGATTCTCCACTACTTTATGTATCAAAATCAAGCTTCTTACATCGCGATTCATCCTGGTTTGATTAGAATGACAAAGAAGCTGTCATATTCCCAAACAGGAAAACTGGGATCACCTGATTTGAAAGTGGGATAGCTTCTTCATCCTAACTCCTATGAGATTTATTCAGCTTCCTGGTGATTCTCCACTACTTTATGTATCAAAATCAAGCTTCTTACATCGCGATTCATCCTGGTTTGATTAGAATGACAAAGAAGCTGTCATATTCCCAAACAGGAAAACTGGGATCACCTGATTTGAAAGTGGGATAGCTTCTTCATCCTAACTCCTATGAGATTTATTCACTTCCTGGTGATTCTCCACTACTTTATGTATCAAAATCAAGCTTCTTACATCGCGATTCATCCTGGTTTGATTAGAATGACAAAGAAGCTGTCATATTCCCAAACAGGAAAACTGGGATCACCTGATTTGAAAGTGGGATAGCTTCTTCATCCTAACTCCTATGAGATTTATTCACTTCCTGGTGATTCTCCACTACTTTATGTATCAAAATCAAGCTTCTTACATCGCGATTCATCCTGGTTTGATTAGAATGACAAAGAAGCTGTCATATTCCCAAACAGGAAAACTGGGATCACCTGATTTGAAAGTGGGATAGCTTCTTCATCCTAACTCCTATGAGATTTATTCAGCTTCCTGGTGATTCTCCACTACTTTATGTATCAAAATCAAGCTTCTTACATCGCGATTCATCCTGGTTTGATTAGAATGACAAAGAAGCTGTCATATTCCCAAACAGGAAAACTGGGATCACCTGATTTGAAAGTGGGATAGCTTCTTCATCCTAACTCCTATGAGATTTATTCAGCTTCCTGGTGATTCTCCACTACTTTATGTATCAAAATCAAGCTTCTTACATCGCGATTCATCCTGGTTTGATTAGAATGACAAAGAAGCTGTCATATTCCCAAACAGGAAAACTGGGATCACCTGATTTGAAAGTGGGATAGCTTCTTCATCCTAACTCCTATGAGATTTATTCAGCTTCCTGGTGATTCTCCACTACTTTATGTATCAAAATCAAGCTTCTTACATCGCGATTCATCCTGGTTTGATTAGAATGACAAAGAAGCTGTCATATTCCCAAACAGGAAAACTGGGATCACCTGATTTGAAAGTGGGATAGCTTCTTCATCCTAACTCCTATGAGATTTATTCACTTCCTGGTGATTCTCCACTACTTTATGTATCAAAATCAAGCTTCTTACATCGCGATTCATCCTGGTTTGATTAGAATGACAAAGAAGCTGTCATATTCCCAAACAGGAAAACTGGGATCACCTGATTTGAAAGTGGGATAGCTTCTTCATCCTAACTCCTATGAGATTTATTCAGCTTCCTGGTGATTCTCCACTACTTTATGTATCAAAATCAAGCTTCTTACATCGCGATTCATCCTGGTTTGATTAGAATGACAAAGAAGCTGTCATATTCCCAAACAGGAAAACTGGGATCACCTGATTTGAAAGTGGGATAGCTTCTTCATCCTAACTCCTATGAGATTTATTCAGCTTCCTGGTGATTCTCCACTACTTTATGTATCAAAATCAAGCTTCTTACATCGCGATTCATCCTGGTTTGATTAGAATGACAAAGAAGCTGTCATATTCCCAAACAGGAAAACTGGGATCACCTGATTTGAAAGTGGGATAGCTTCTTCATCCTAACTCCTATGAGATTTATTCACTTCCTGGTGATTCTCCACTACTTTATGTATCAAAATCAAGCTTCTTACATCGCGATTCATCCTGGTTTGATTAGAATGACAAAGAAGCTGTCATATTCCCAAACAGGAAAACTGGGATCACCTGATTTGAAAGTGGGATAGCTTCTTCATCCTAACTCCTATGAGATTTATTCAGCTTCCTGGTGATTCTCCACTACTTTATGTATCAAAATCAAGCTTCTTACATCGCGATTCATCCTGGTTTGATTAGAATGACAAAGAAGCTGTCATATTCCCAAACAGGAAAACTGGGATCACCTGATTTGAAAGTGGGATAGCTTCTTCATCCTAACTCCTATGAGATTTATTCAGCTTCCTGGTGATTCTCCACTACTTTATGTATCAAAATCAAGCTTCTTACATCGCGATTCATCCTGGTTTGATTAGAATGACAAAGAAGCTGTCATATTCCCAAACAGGAAAACTGGGATCACCTGATTTGAAAGTGGGATAGCTTCTTCATCCTAACTCCTATGAGATTTATTCAGCTTCCTGGTGATTCTCCACTACTTTATGTATCAAAATCAAGCTTCTTACATCGCGATTCATCCTGGTTTGATTAGAATGACAAAGAAGCTGTCATATTCCCAAACAGGAAAACTGGGATCACCTGATTTGAAAGTGGGATAGCTTCTTCATCCTAACTCCTATGAGATTTATTCAGCTTCCTGGTGATTCTCCACTACTTTATGTATCAAAATCAAGCTTCTTACATCGCGATTCATCCTGGTTTGATTAGAATGACAAAGAAGCTGTCATATTCCCAAACAGGAAAACTGGGATCACCTGATTTGAAAGTGGGATAGCTTCTTCATCCTAACTCCTATGAGATTTATTCAGCTTCCTGGTGATTCTCCACTACTTTATGTATCAAAATCAAGCTTCTTACATCGCGATTCATCCTGGTTTGATTAGAATGACAAAGAAGCTGTCATATTCCCAAACAGGAAAACTGGGATCACCTGATTTGAAAGTGGGATAGCTTCTTCATCCTAACTCCTATGAGATTTATTCAGCTTCCTGGTGATTCTCCACTACTTTATGTATCAAAATCAAGCTTCTTACATCGCGATTCATCCTGGTTTGATTAGAATGACAAAGAAGCTGTCATATTCCCAAACAGGAAAACTGGGATCACCTGATTTGAAAGTGGGATAGCTTCTTCATCCTAACTCCTATGAGATTTATTCACTTCCTGGTGATTCTCCACTACTTTATGTATCAAAATCAAGCTTCTTACATCGCGATTCATCCTGGTTTGATTAGAATGACAAAGAAGCTGTCATATTCCCAAACAGGAAAACTGGGATCACCTGATTTGAAAGTGGGATAGCTTCTTCATCCTAACTCCTATGAGATTTATTCAGCTTCCTGGTGATTCTCCACTACTTTATGTATCAAAATCAAGCTTCTTACATCGCGATTCATCCTGGTTTGATTAGAATGACAAAGAAGCTGTCATATTCCCAAACAGGAAAACTGGGATCACCTGATTTGAAAGTGGGATAGCTTCTTCATCCTAACTCCTATGAGATTTATTCAGCTTCCTGGTGATTCTCCACTACTTTATGTATCAAAATCAAGCTTCTTACATCGCGATTCATCCTGGTTTGATTAGAATGACAAAGAAGCTGTCATATTCCCAAACAGGAAAACTGGGATCACCTGATTTGAAAGTGGGATAGCTTCTTCATCCTAACTCCTATGAGATTTATTCAGCTTCCTGGTGATTCTCCACTACTTTATGTATCAAAATCAAGCTTCTTACATCGCGATTCATCCTGGTTTGATTAGAATGACAAAGAAGCTGTCATATTCCCAAACAGGAAAACTGGGATCACCTGATTTGAAAGTGGGATAGCTTCTTCATCCTAACTCCTATGAGATTTATTCAGCTTCCTGGTGATTCTCCACTACTTTATGTATCAAAATCAAGCTTCTTACATCGCGATTCATCCTGGTTTGATTAGAATGACAAAGAAGCTGTCATATTCCCAAACAGGAAAACTGGGATCACCTGATTTGAAAGTGGGATAGCTTCTTCATCCTAACTCCTATGAGATTTATTCACTTCCTGGTGATTCTCCACTACTTTATGTATCAAAATCAAGCTTCTTACATCGCGATTCATCCTGGTTTGATTAGAATGACAAAGAAGCTGTCATATTCCCAAACAGGAAAACTGGGATCACCTGATTTGAAAGTGGGATAGCTTCTTCATCCTAACTCCTATGAGATTTATTCACTTCCTGGTGATTCTCCACTACTTTATGTATCAAAATCAAGCTTCTTACATCGCGATTCATCCTGGTTTGATTAGAATGACAAAGAAGCTGTCATATTCCCAAACAGGAAAACTGGGATCACCTGATTTGAAAGTGGGATAGCTTCTTCATCCTAACTCCTATGAGATTTATTCAGCTTCCTGGTGATTCTCCACTACTTTATGTATCAAAATCAAGCTTCTTACATCGCGATTCATCCTGGTTTGATTAGAATGACAAAGAAGCTGTCATATTCCCAAACAGGAAAACTGGGATCACCTGATTTGAAAGTGGGATAGCTTCTTCATCCTAACTCCTATGAGATTTATTCAGCTTCCTGGTGATTCTCCACTACTTTATGTATCAAAATCAAGCTTCTTACATCGCGATTCATCCTGGTTTGATTAGAATGACAAAGAAGCTGTCATATTCCCAAACAGGAAAACTGGGATCACCTGATTTGAAAGTGGGATAGCTTCTTCATCCTAACTCCTATGAGATTTATTCAGCTTCCTGGTGATTCTCCACTACTTTATGTATCAAAATCAAGCTTCTTACATCGCGATTCATCCTGGTTTGATTAGAATGACAAAGAAGCTGTCATATTCCCAAACAGGAAAACTGGGATCACCTGATTTGAAAGTGGGATAGCTTCTTCATCCTAACTCCTATGAGATTTATTCAGCTTCCTGGTGATTCTCCACTACTTTATGTATCAAAATCAAGCTTCTTACATCGCGATTCATCCTGGTTTGATTAGAATGACAAAGAAGCTGTCATATTCCCAAACAGGAAAACTGGGATCACCTGATTTGAAAGTGGGATAGCTTCTTCATCCTAACTCCTATGAGATTTATTCAGCTTCCTGGTGATTCTCCACTACTTTATGTATCAAAATCAAGCTTCTTACATCGCGATTCATCCTGGTTTGATTAGAATGACAAAGAAGCTGTCATATTCCCAAACAGGAAAACTGGGATCACCTGATTTGAAAGTGGGATAGCTTCTTCATCCTAACTCCTATGAGATTTATTCAGCTTCCTGGTGATTCTCCACTACTTTATGTA
This sequence comes from Brassica napus, assembly GCF_020379485.1. NCBI lineage: Eukaryota > Viridiplantae > Streptophyta > Magnoliopsida > Brassicales > Brassicaceae > Brassica > Brassica napus. Next base: position 14,880 of record NW_026016870.1, on the reverse strand, counting down.
TCAAAATCAAGCTTCTTACATCGCGATTCATCCTGGTTTGATTAGAATGACAAAGAAGCTGTCATATTCCCAAACAGGAAAACTGGGATCACCTGATTTGAAAGTGGGATAGCTTCTTCATCCTAACTCCTATGAGATTTATTCAGCTTCCTGGTGATTCTCCACTACTTTATGTATCAAAATCAAGCTTCTTACATCGCGATTCATCCTGGTTTGATTAGAATGACAAAGAAGCTGTCATATTCCCAAACAGGAAAACTGGGATCACCTGATTTGAAAGTGGGATAGCTTCTTCATCCTAACTCCTATGAGATTTATTCAGCTTCCTGGTGATTCTCCACTACTTTATGTATCAAAATCAAGCTTCTTACATCGCGATTCATCCTGGTTTGATTAGAATGACAAAGAAGCTGTCATATTCCCAAACAGGAAAACTGGGATCACCTGATTTGAAAGTGGGATAGCTTCTTCATCCTAACTCCTATGAGATTTATTCAGCTTCCTGGTGATTCTCCACTACTTTATGTATCAAAATCAAGCTTCTTACATCGCGATTCATCCTGGTTTGATTAGAATGACAAAGAAGCTGTCATATTCCCAAACAGGAAAACTGGGATCACCTGATTTGAAAGTGGGATAGCTTCTTCATCCTAACTCCTATGAGATTTATTCAGCTTCCTGGTGATTCTCCACTACTTTATGTATCAAAATCAAGCTTCTTACATCGCGATTCATCCTGGTTTGATTAGAATGACAAAGAAGCTGTCATATTCCCAAACAGGAAAACTGGGATCACCTGATTTGAAAGTGGGATAGCTTCTTCATCCTAACTCCTATGAGATTTATTCAACTTCCTGGTGATTCTCCACTACTTTATGTATCAAAATCAAGCTTCTTACATCGCGATTCATCCTGGTTTGATTAGAATGACAAAGAAGCTGTCATATTCCCAAACAGGAAAACTGGGATCACCTGATTTGAAAGTGGGATAGCTTCTTCATCCTAACTCCTATGAGATTTATTCAGCTTCCTGGTGATTCTCCACTACTTTATGTATCAAAATCAAGCTTCTTACATCGCGATTCATCCTGGTTTGATTAGAATGACAAAGAAGCTGTCATATTCCCAAACAGGAAAACTGGGATCACCTGATTTGAAAGTGGGATAGCTTCTTCATCCTAACTCCTATGAGATTTATTCAGCTTCCTGGTGATTCTCCACTACTTTATGTATCAAAATCAAGCTTCTTACATCGCGATTCATCCTGGTTTGATTAGAATGACAAAGAAGCTGTCATATTCCCAAACAGGAAAACTGGGATCACCTGATTTGAAAGTGGGATAGCTTCTTCATCCTAACTCCTATGAGATTTATTCAGCTTCCTGGTGATTCTCCACTACTTTATGTATCAAAATCAAGCTTCTTACATCGCGATTCATCCTGGTTTGATTAGAATGACAAAGAAGCTGTCATATTCCCAAACAGGAAAACTGGGATCACCTGATTTGAAAGTGGGATAGCTTCTTCATCCTAACTCCTATGAGATTTATTCAACTTCCTGGTGATTCTCCACTACTTTATGTATCAAAATCAAGCTTCTTACATCGCGATTCATCCTGGTTTGATTAGAATGACAAAGAAGCTGTCATATTCCCAAACAGGAAAACTGGGATCACCTGATTTGAAAGTGGGATAGCTTCTTCATCCTAACTCCTATGAGATTTATTCAGCTTCCTGGTGATTCTCCACTACTTTATGTATCAAAATCAAGCTTCTTACATCGCGATTCATCCTGGTTTGATTAGAATGACAAAGAAGCTGTCATATTCCCAAACAGGAAAACTGGGATCACCTGATTTGAAAGTGGGATAGCTTCTTCATCCTAACTCCTATGAGATTTATTCAGCTTCCTGGTGATTCTCCACTACTTTATGTATCAAAATCAAGCTTCTTACATCGCGATTCATCCTGGTTTGATTAGAATGACAAAGAAGCTGTCATATTCCCAAACAGGAAAACTGGGATCACCTGATTTGAAAGTGGGATAGCTTCTTCATCCTAACTCCTATGAGATTTATTCAGCTTCCTGGTGATTCTCCACTACTTTATGTATCAAAATCAAGCTTCTTACATCGCGATTCATCCTGGTTTGATTAGAATGACAAAGAAGCTGTCATATTCCCAAACAGGAAAACTGGGATCACCTGATTTGAAAGTGGGATAGCTTCTTCATCCTAACTCCTATGAGATTTATTCAGCTTCCTGGTGATTCTCCACTACTTTATGTATCAAAATCAAGCTTCTTACATCGCGATTCATCCTGGTTTGATTAGAATGACAAAGAAGCTGTCATATTCCCAAACAGGAAAACTGGGATCACCTGATTTGAAAGTGGGATAGCTTCTTCATCCTAACTCCTATGAGATTTATTCAGCTTCCTGGTGATTCTCCACTACTTTATGTATCAAAATCAAGCTTCTTACATCGCGATTCATCCTGGTTTGATTAGAATGACAAAGAAGCTGTCATATTCCCAAACAGGAAAACTGGGATCACCTGATTTGAAAGTGGGATAGCTTCTTCATCCTAACTCCTATGAGATTTATTCAGCTTCCTGGTGATTCTCCACTACTTTATGTATCAAAATCAAGCTTCTTACATCGCGATTCATCCTGGTTTGATTAGAATGACAAAGAAGCTGTCATATTCCCAAACAGGAAAACTGGGATCACCTGATTTGAAAGTGGGATAGCTTCTTCATCCTAACTCCTATGAGATTTATTCAGCTTCCTGGTGATTCTCCACTACTTTATGTATCAAAATCAAGCTTCTTACATCGCGATTCATCCTGGTTTGATTAGAATGACAAAGAAGCTGTCATATTCCCAAACAGGAAAACTGGGATCACCTGATTTGAAAGTGGGATAGCTTCTTCATCCTAACTCCTATGAGATTTATTCAGCTTCCTGGTGATTCTCCACTACTTTATGTTTCAAAATCAAGCTTCTTACATCGCGATTCATCCTGGTTTGATTAGAATTGTTGAGTTGAGTTTATTATATTGGTATGGAGAGAAGAGGAGTTGAAGAGGAGAAGAGATGGAGAAGCTTAAGGGGTTTGGGTGTGAATGGTACGGACGTCCGTACAAGGCCGTACATGGCCGTACCGTCCGTACCAAAGGTCTCGACCAAAACTTACCCAACTCGACCAAGTGAAACGGTAACAAGGGAGTGTTAACTTGGGGACTTAAGGAGAAGGGATCAGACCGTTGAGTGGATAAGGGAAGAGCGTGCCAGGCTGGAACAGGCTGTAAAGAGGCAAAGCGTGTGAGCCTTACCATCCAATCATCCGGAAAGCAACCTTGACTCTACATGCTTCAATAGTGCCCATTTCGCCTCTTGTAAACCCTAATGCTTCTATATAAATATGTAACCTCACTCATTAATAAGATCAATCAGTTCGAGTCTCTCTAATCTCTTAGACTATGGTTTTCTCTTAGACACTAAACGGCTCTTTCTAGTCTCTTAATCTTTCACAAACTTCTCTTAATCACTTCCTAAACACTCTCTTTATTCTAATCACTCTAAAGATCTCTTAATCTCATATGGTATCAGAGCCAGGTTCATTTGAATCTGGGGTTTGATCTTTAGAGAGTTACAAGCTAAACGTCTTTGAAGCTACACGCGAGTAGTCTTGAAGGTGTTGAAGCTGTGGTTCGTTCTAGTTGAAGCTGTGCTACGTTCTGTGGGTTTGCGTGATTCTAGACTCAAGGTTGGTGTGTACGAGATCCAAGATTCAAGTTTTCAAGTCAAGCAAAGATGGAACAGGGGATGAACATGAGGATGAAGGTAGCGGTTACTTTCAAAGGTAGCAACTACCTTGTGTGGTCTCGGATGGTGAAGACTGCGGTGGGAAGTAAGGGTTTGTGGGGGCACATCACAACAGGGGAGGCTCCGAAACTCATTACTCAGGGAGGAGATCAAGAAGAGGTCTCCAATGAAGCGGCTGTGGAGAAATGGCAACAAGAAGACATGCTGGTGATGACGGTTCTACACGCATCCTTGGACCCAGCTATCTTGGATGCCTACAGCTACTGTGAATCAGCCAAGGAGCTGTGGGACACGCTGAAGAAGGTGTATGGGAACATTTCCAACCTCAGCCGTGTGTTTGAAGTGAAGCTAGCGATCAACCGTCTTGCACAAGAGGACATGGAGTTCACTAAGCACTTGGGGAGGTTCAGGTCCTTATGGTCAGAGCTGGAGATGCTGAGGCCGAGCACAACTGATCCAGATCAGCTGAATGAGAGGCGCGAGCAAGACAAGGTCTTTGGGCTGCTTCTCACACTGAACCCGGCCTACACCCAGCTCATCCAGCACATGTTAAGGTCAGACAAGCTTCCGGACCTTGAGGAGGTGTGTGCACAAATCCAAAGGGAGCAGGGATCTATGGGTTTGTTTGGAGGAAAGGGGGAGCTCTCTCTTGCCAATCAAGCAGCTCATGAGGATTCAACCGAGGCTCCACAAGCAAACAAGGCATCTCACGGGAAGTACGAGGACAGGAAGTTCAATGGCAACTGTGATCATTGCAAGAAGCATGGTCATAAGAAGAGCCAATGCTGGATACTGCACCCACACCTCAAGCCGGCCAAGTTCATGAAGGAGCGTGAGGGAAGGGCAAATGTGACTGAAGGTTCAAGTGGAGCTGGCACCAGCAAGATCAGTGAAGTGGATGGGCTTGGAGGCAATGATGGGAATGGGAAGTCTCTGGTGGCTTACACAGGCGCCTCAAGCTCCCGCAGCAATGATGACTACATCAAGAGATCAGACCTTGATGCCCTCTTCAAAATGCTAAAGGAAAACGGTAACACTTACGGTTATTCCTTTGGAGCTTCTATGATTGCATATAAGGATGATCACTTGATTAGAGAACTAGTAGAACGGTTAGAAGCTAGGAATGAGTATAGACATGCTCACATTGCTAGAACTGATAAGATGCATCCATCACTTAGTAATCTATGCCATAATGCTAAACGAGTAGGTAAACCATTGATTGTTGATTCTGGTGCATCACATCATATGATAAGTGATGAAAACTTGATTAAGGATATAGAACCTACACATGGGCATGTGATGATAGCAAATGGGGATAAGATACCCATTAGAGGAATAGGAAAGCTTAAGCTGTTTAACAAAGAATCTAGAGCTTTTTACATGCCTGAATTCACATCAAACCTATTATCAGTGAAGAAATGTACTAATGATTTACAATGCAATGTTATCTTTAGTCCTAATGATGTGAAGTTTCAGGATATTGAGAGCAGCAGATTGATTGGGAAAGGGGTGACTAAGGGAGATCTCTATATGCTTGAAGAACTCACTTCTGTTCCTGATTATAGTTGCTCGTTTACTTCTGCTTCTTTGTTGAATAAAAATGCATTGTGGCATGCTAGAGTAGGACACCCTCATGTTAAAGCTTTGAACTTAATGGTACCAGGTGTTGTGTTTGAGAATAAGGATTGTGAAGCTTGTATTTTAGGCAAGCATTGTAGAACTGTGTTTCAAAAGTCTACTACCGTTTATGATAATTGCTTTGATCTAATTCATTCAGATGTGTGGACTGCCCCTTGCTTATCTAGAGATAGTTATAAGTATTTTGTCACATTCATTGATGAAAAATCCAAATACACCTGGTTAACCTTAATTCAGACCAAAGATAGGGTACTTGATGCATTTAGGAACTTTCAAACTTATGTAACTAACCATTATCATGCTAAGATTAAAATTTTGAGATCAGATAATGGAGGAGAGTACACGAGTCATGCATTCAAGCAACACCTATCACAACATGGGATCCTACATCAAACAAGCTGTCCTTATACTCCACAGCAAAATGGAGTGGCTGAGAGGAAGAATAGGCATCTCATGGAAGTGGCAAGGTCACTTATGTTTCAGAGTAATGTTCCAAAGAGATTTTGGAGTGATGCGGTTGCCACTGCTTGTTACCTGATAAACAGAACCCCAACCAAAGTTCTGAATGAGAAGGCTCCATTTGAAGTTCTGAACAGGTACAAGCCAGCTCTTGATTATTGCGAGTCTTTGGATGCCTATGCTTTGTACTCAAACCAGGAGAGATGATCAACAAGCTAGAAGCAAGAAGCACTAAGGCTGTGTTCATAGGATACTCAGCTACACAGAAAGGATACAAATGCTATGATCCTATAGCAAGGAGAGTTCTTGTATCTAGAGATGTGAAGTTCTTGGAAGATAGAGGATACTATGAAGAAAAGAATCAAGAAGACCTGAAGGACTTAACATCAGACAAGGCCACCACCTTGCGGATCATTCTTGAAGGTCTTGGAATCAGTACATCCCAGGATCCAAGGAATCACGCAACTACACCTCCTGAAGTTGGTTCACCATCCCACCTTGATCATGAGGGAGGAGAGGAGCATGAGGAGCCTATGCAAGAGGCCAACCAAGATGAAGGAGGAGTAGAGAATGAAGGAGAAGAGAGCATAGGCTCGGATGGTCATGGACATGATCATGGTGTGACACAAACACCTTCTCAAGATGAAGTGGTAGAAGAACAACAGGAAGAAGAACCGGTTGTGCAGCCACTAAGAAGGAGTACAAGGATAAGGAAGGATCCTTCCAGTTGGGTAAACACGAGAGTGTACTACAATGCCCAAGCTGTGGAGCATCCTTCTCAAGCCGTGTGCTCCTTTGCTCAATATCCAGAAGCACATTGCGCTTTCATGGTAAACTTGGATGAGAATCACATCCCAAGAAGCTATGAAGAAGCAATGAAAGATAAAGAATGGAAGGAATCAGTTGGAGATGAGGCAGGAGCAATGATCAAGAATGATACATGGTATGAGAGTGAGTTACCAAAAGGGAAGAAGGCTGTGACTAGTAGATGGATATTCACAATCAAGTACAAAGCGGATGGAAAGGTTGAGAGGAAGAAGTCAAGGCTAGTTGCAAGAGGTTTCACTCAAACTTATGGAGAAGATTACATAGAAACCTTTGCACCAGTAGCTAAACTCCACACAATCCGGATTGTACTGAGCTTAGCTGTGAATCTTGGATGGGGGTTATGGCAAATGGATGTGAAGAATGCGTTTCTACAAGGTGAACTTGAGGATGAAGTGTATATGCATCCACCTCCAGGCCTTGAACACTTAGTGAAGAGTGGAAATGTGTTGAGACTGAAGAAAGCCATCTATGGGCTGAAGCAATCACCAAGAGCTTGGTACAACAAGTTGAGTACTACTCTGAATGGCCGAGGCTTCAAGAAGTCTGAACTAGATCACACCCTCTTCACACTCACGACTCCCTCAGGTATGATTGCACTTCTTGTGTATGTTGATGATATCATTATCACAGGGAGTGATAAGGAAGGTATCATAGCAACCAAGGAGTTTCTTAAATCCATGTTTGAGATTAAAGACTTGGGAGAAATGAAATACTTTCTTGGAATTGAGATATGTAGATCCAAGGAAGGTTTGTTCATGTCCCAAAGGAAGTATACACTTGATCTTTTGAAAGGTGCAGGTGCTTATGGAGGCAAGACAGCAAGGATGCCTATGGAGGATGGCTACAAAGTCCCACGAGAGGGGGAGATTGAAGACAGCAAACCTTATCAGGATCCTAAACTCTATAGAAAACTAGTTGGCAAATTGATTTATCTCACTATAACTAGACCTGACATTTGTTTTGCTGTGAATCAGGTGAGTCAACACATGCAAGTACCTAAGGAACATCATTGGCGCATGGTGGAGAGGATCTTGATGTATCTCAACGGCTCACCTGATCAAGGAGTATGGATGGGCTGCAATGGAAGCACTGAAGTGGTGGGATACTGTGATGCGGATTGGGCTGGTGATAGAGCAGACAGGAGATCAACCACAGGCTATTGCACATTCATTGGAGGCAACTTGGTGACTTGGAAGAGTAAGAAGCAGAAGGTGGTGTCTTGCTCAAGTGCAGAAGCTGAGTATAGAGCTATGCTGAAGCTCACCAACGAGTTAGTATGGATCAAAGGCATCTTGAAGCATTTGGAGATTGATCAAGCCACGCCAATGACCATGCATTGTGACAACCAAGCAGCTATCCACATTGCCTCCAACTCGGTGTTCCATGAGAGAACCAAGCACATTGAAGTTGATTGCCACAAGGTGAGGCAGATGATCATCTTAGGAGTCATCTTGCCATGCTACACAAGAAGTGAAGATCAGTTAGCGGATGTGTTCACCAAGGCTGCAAGACAGAAGACAATGGAGTCCATTCACATACGGTTGGGCCTCATTGATCTTGGGAAGAGAAGGAGCTGATCCCCTTGGCTGTGAGGTCTTTACTCTTTTTCCCTTATCAAGGTTTTATCCCAATGGGTTTTCCTTGGTAAGGTTTTTAATGAGGAAGATCTCATAGCTATCCAAGCTTAGGCTTTCACAAAGCTAAGCTTGAGGGGGAGTGTTGAGTTGAGTTGATTATATTGGTATGGAGAGAAGAGGAGTTGAAGAGGAGAAGAGATGGAGAAGCTTAGGGGTTTGGGTGTGAATGGTACGGACGTCCGTACAAGGCCGTACATGGCCGTACCGTCCGTACCAAAGGTCTCGACCAAAACTTACCCAACTCGACCAAGTGAAACGGTAACAAGGGAGTGTTACCTTGGGGACTTAAGGAGAAGGGATCAGACCGTTGAGTGGATAAGGGAAGAGCGTGCCAGGCTGGAACAGGCTGTAAAGAGGCAAAGCGTGTGAGCCTTACCATCCAATCATCCGGAAAGCAACCTTGACTCTACATGCTTCAATAGTGCCCATTTCGCCTCTTGTAAACCCTAATGCTTTCTATATAAATATGTAACCTCACTCATTAATAAGATCAATCAGTTCGAGTCTCTCTAATCTCTTAGACTATGGTTTTCTCTTAGACACTAAACGGCTCTTTCTAGTCTCTTAATCTTTCACAAACTTCTCTTAATCACTTCCTAAACACTCTCTTTATTCTAATCACTCTAAAGATCTCTTAATCTCATACTGGGATCACCTGATTTGAAAGTGGGATAGCTTCTTCATCCTAACTCCTATGAGATTTATTCAACTTCCTGGTGATTCTCCACTACTTTATGTATCAAAATCAAGCTTCTTACATCGCGATTCATCCTGGTTTGATTAGAATGACAAAGAAGCTGTCATATTCCCAAACAGGAAAACTGGGATCACCTGATTTGAAAGTGGGATAGCTTCTTCATCCTAACTCCTATGAGATTTATTCAACTTCCTGTGATTCTCCACTACTTTATGTATCAAAATCAAGCTTCTTACATCGCGATTCATCCTGGTTTGATTAGAATGACAAAGAAGCTGTCATATTCCCAAACAGGAAAACTGGGATCACCTGATTTGAAAGTGGGATAGCTTCTTCATCCTAACTCCTATGAGATTTATTCAGCTTCCTGGTGATTCTCCACTACTTTATGTATCAAAATCAAGCTTCTTACATCGCGATTCATCCTGGTTTGATTAGAATGACAAAGAAGCTGTCATATTCCCAAACAGGAAAACTGGGATCACCTGATTTGAAAGTGGGATAGCTTCTTCATCCTAACTCCTATGAGATTTATTCAGCTTCCTGGTGATTCTCCACTACTTTATGTATCAAAATCAAGCTTCTTACATCGCGATTCATCCTGGTTTGATTAGAATGACAAAGAAGCTGTCATATTCCCAAACAGGAAAACTGGGATCACCTGATTTGAAAGTGGGATAGCTTCTTCATCCTAACTCCTATGAGATTTATTCAACTTCCTGTGATTCTCCACTACTTTATGTATCAAAATCAAGCTTCTTACATCGCGATTCATCCTGGTTTGATTAGAATGACAAAGAAGCTGTCATATTCCCAAACAGGAAAACTGGGATCACCTGATTTGAAAGTGGGATAGCTTCTTCATCCTAACTCCTATGAGATTTATTCAACTTCCTGGTGATTCTCCACTACTTTATGTATCAAAATCAAGCTTCTTACATCGCGATTCATCCTGGTTTGATTAGAATGACAAAGAAGCTGTCATATTCCCAAACAGGAAAACTGGGATCACCTGATTTGAAAGTGGGATAGCTTCTTCATCCTAACTCCTATGAGATTTATTCACTTCCTGGTGATTCTCCACTACTTTATGTATCAAAATCAAGCTTCTTACATCGCGATTCATCCTGGTTTGATTAGAATGACAAAGAAGCTGTCATATTCCCAAACAGGAAAACTGGGATCACCTGATTTGAAAGTGGGATAGCTTCTTCATCCTAACTCCTATGAGATTTATTCGCTTCCTGGTGATTCTCCACTACTTTATGTATCAAAATCAAGCTTCTTACATCGCGATTCATCCTGGTTTGATTAGAATGACAAAGAAGCTGTCATATTCCCAAACAGGAAAACTGGGATCACCTGATTTGAAAGTGGGATAGCTTCTTCATCCTAACTCCTATGAGATTTATTCAGCTTCCTGGTGATTCTCCACTACTTTATGTATCAAAATCAAGCTTCTTACATCGCGATTCATCCTGGTTTGATTAGAATGACAAAGAAGCTGTCATATTCCCAAACAGGAAAACTGGGATCACCTGATTTGAAAGTGGGATAGCTTCTTCATCCTAACTCCTATGAGATTTATTCACTTCCTGGTGATTCTCCACTACTTTATGTATCAAAATCAAGCTTCTTACATCGCGATTCATCCTGGTTTGATTAGAATGACAAAGAAGCTGTCATATTCCCAAACAGGAAAACTGGGATCACCTGATTTGAAAGTGGGATAGCTTCTTCATCCTAACTCCTATGAGATTTATTCAGCTTCCTGGTGATTCTCCACTACTTTATGTATCAAAATCAAGCTTCTTACATCGCGATTCATCCTGGTTTGATTAGAATGACAAAGAAGCTGTCATATTCCCAAACAGGAAAACTGGGATCACCTGATTTGAAAGTGGGATAGCTTCTTCATCCTAACTCCTATGAGATTTATTCAGCTTCCTGGTGATTCTCCACTACTTTATGTATCAAAATCAAGCTTCTTACATCGCGATTCATCCTGGTTTGATTAGAATGACAAAGAAGCTGTCATATTCCCAAACAGGAAAACTGGGATCACCTGATTTGAAAGTGGGATAGCTTCTTCATCCTAACTCCTATGAGATTTATTCAGCTTCCTGGTGATTCTCCACTACTTTATGTATCAAAATCAAGCTTCTTACATCGCGATTCATCCTGGTTTGATTAGAATGACAAAGAAGCTGTCATATTCCCAAACAGGAAAACTGGGATCACCTGATTTGAAAGTGGGATAGCTTCTTCATCCTAACTCCTATGAGATTTATTCAGCTTCCTGGTGATTCTCCACTACTTTATGTATCAAAATCAAGCTTCTTACATCGCGATTCATCCTGGTTTGATTAGAATGACAAAGAAGCTGTCATATTCCCAAACAGGAAAACTGGGATCACCTGATTTGAAAGTGGGATAGCTTCTTCATCCTAACTCCTATGAGATTTATTCAGCTTCCTGGTGATTCTCCACTACTTTATGTATCAAAATCAAGCTTCTTACATCGCGATTCATCCTGGTTTGATTAGAATGACAAAGAAGCTGTCATATTCCCAAACAGGAAAACTGGGATCACCTGATTTGAAAGTGGGATAGCTTCTTCATCCTAACTCCTATGAGATTTATTCAGCTTCCTGGTGATTCTCCACTACTTTATGTATCAAAATCAAGCTTCTTACATCGCGATTCATCCTGGTTTGATTAGAATGACAAAGAAGCTGTCATATTCCCAAACAGGAAAACTGGGATCACCTGATTTGAAAGTGGGATAGCTTCTTCATCCTAACTCCTATGAGATTTATTCAGCTTCCTGTGGATTCTCCACTACTTTATGTATCAAAATCAAGCTTCTTACATCGCGATTCATCCTGGTTTGATTAGAATGACAAAGAAGCTGTCATATTCCCAAACAGAAAACTGGGATCACCTGATTTGAAAGTGGGATAGCTTCTTCATCCTAACTCCTATGAGATTTATTCAGCTTCCTGGTGATTCTCCACTACTTTATGTATCAAAATCAAGCTTCTTACATCGCGATTCATCCTGGTTTGATTAGAATGACAAAGAAGCTGTCATATTCCCAAACAGGAAAACTGGGATCACCTGATTTGAAAGTGGGATAGCTTCTTCATCCTAACTCCTATGAGATTTATTCAGCTTCCTGGTGATTCTCCACTACTTTATGTATCAAAATCAAGCTTCTTACATCGCGATTCATCCTGGTTTGATTAGAATGACAAAGAAGCTGTCATATTCCCAAACAGGAAAACTGGGATCACCTGATTTGAAAGTGGGATAGCTTCTTCATCCTAACTCCTATGAGATTTATTCAGCTTCCTGGTGATTCTCCACTACTTTATGTATCAAAATCAAGCTTCTTACATCGCGATTCATCCTGGTTTGATTAGAATGACAAAGAAGCTGTCATATTCCCAAACAGGAAAACTGGGATCACCTGATTTGAAAGTGGGATAGCTTCTTCATCCTAACTCCTATGAGATTTATTCAGCTTCCTGGTGATTCTCCACTTTTATGTATCAAAATCAAGCTTCTTACATCGCGATTCATCTGGTTTGATTAGAATGACAAAGAAGCTGTCATATTCCCAAACAGAAAAACTGGGATCACCTGATTTGAAAGTGGGATAGCTTCTTCATCCTAACTCCTATGAGATTTATTCAGCTTCCTGTGATTCTCCACTACTTTATGTATCAAAATCAAGCTTCTTACATCGCGATTCATCCTGGTTTGATTAGAATGACAAAAAGCTGTCATATTCCCAAACAGGAAAACTGGGATCACCTGATTTGAAAGTGGGATAGCTTCTTCATCTACTCCTATGAATTCCTATGATTTTATTCACTTCCTGGTGATTCTCCACTACTTATATTAAAATCAAGCTTCTTACATCGCGATTCATCCTGGTTTGATTAGAATGACAAAGAAGCTGTCATATTCCCAAACAGGAAAACTGGGATCACCTGATTTGAAAGTGGGATAGCTTCTTCATCCTAACTCCTATGAGATTTATTCAGCTTCCTGGTGATTCTCCACTACTTTATGTATCAAAATCAAGCTTCTTACATCGCGATTCATCCTGGTTTGATTAGAATGACAAAGAAGCTGTCATATTCCCAAACAGGAAAACTGGGATCACCTGATTTGAAAGTGGGATAGCTTCTTCATCCTAACTCCTATGAGATTTATTCAGCTTCCTGGTGATTCTCCACTACTTTATGTATCAAAATCAAGCTTCTTACATCGCGATTCATCCTGGTTTGATTAGAATGACAAAGAAGCTGTCATATTCCCAAACAGAAAACTGGGATCACCTGATTTGAAAGTGGGATAGCTTCTTCATCCTAACTCCTATGAGATTTATTCAGCTTCCTGGTGATTCTCCACTACTTTATGTATCAAAATCAAGCTTCTTACATCGCGATTCATCCTGGTTTTGATTAGAATGACAAAGAAGCTGTCATATTCCCAAACAGGAAAACTGGGATCACCTGATTTGAAAGTGGGATAGCTCCTTCATCCTAACTCCTATGAGATTTATTCAGCTTCCTGGTGATTCTCCACTACTTTATGTATCAAAATCAAGCTTCTTACATCGCGATTCATCCTGGTTTGATTAGAATGACAAAGAAGCTGTCATATTCCCAAACAGGAAAACTGGGATCACCTGATTTGAAAGTGGGATAGCTTCTTCATCCTAACTCCTATGAGATTTATTCAGCTTCCTGGTGATTCTCCACTACTTTATGTATCAAAATCAAGCTTCTTACATCGCGATTCATCCTGGTTTGATTAGAATGACAAGAAGCTGTCATATTCCAAACAGGAAACTGGATCACCTGATTTGAAAGTGGGATAGCTTCTTCATCCTAACTCCTATGAGATTTATTCAGCTTCCTGGTGATTCTCCACTACTTTATGTTTTGAAAATCAAGCTTCTTACATCGCGATTCATCCTGGTTTTATTAGAATGACAAAGAAGCTGTCATATTCCCAAACAGGAAAACTGGGATCACCTGATTTGAAAGTGGGATAGCTTCTTCATCTAACTCCTATGAGATTTTTTTCAGACTTCCTGGTGATTCTCCCTACTTTATGTATCAAATCAAGCTTCTTACATCATGCGATTCATCTGGTTTGATAGAATGACAAAAAGCTGTCACATATTCCCAAACAGGAAAACTGGGATCACCTGATTTGAAAGTGGGATAGCTTCTTCATCCTAACTCTATGAGATTATTCAGCTTCCTGATGATTTCTCCACTACTTTATGTATCAAAATCAAGCTTCTTACATCGCGATTCATCCTGGTTTGATTAGAATGACAAAGAAGCTGTCATATTCCCAAACAGGAAAACTGATCATCACTGATTTGAAAGTGGGATAGCTTCTTCATCCTAACTCCTATGAGATTTATTCAGCTTCCTGGTGATTCTCCACTACTTTATGTATCAAATCAAGCTTCTACATCGCGATTCATCCTGGTTTGATTAGAATGACAAGAAGCTGTCATATTCCCAAACGGAAAACTGGGATCACCTTATTTGAAAGTGGGATAGCTTCTTCATTCCTCCTAACTCCTATGATATTTATTCACTTCCTGGTGATCTCCACTACTTTATGTATCAAAATCACGCTTCTTACATCGCTGATTCATCCTTGTTTGATTAGAATGACAAAGAAGCTGTCATATTCCCAACGGAAAACTGGATCACCTGATTTGAAAGTGGGATAGCTTCTTCATCCTAACTCCTAT
>NW_026016869.1:0-52423 GCF_020379485.1 Brassica napus | reverse complement strand
GGTGAGAATCACCAGTAAGTTGAATAAATCTCATAGGAGTTGGGATGAAGAAGTTATCCCACTTTCAAATCAGGTGATTCCAGTTTCCCAGTTTGGGAATAGCACACAGCTTCTTCGTCGTTCCAATCAAACCAGGATGAATCACTTTGTAAGAGCTTGATTTGGATACATAAAAGTGGTGGAGAATCACCAGGAAGTTGAAATTAAAATCTCATAGGAGTTGGGATGAAGAAGTTATCCCCTTTCAAATCAGGTGATTCCAGTTTCCCCCAGTTTGGGAATAGGACAGCTTCTTCGTCGTTCAATCAAACCAGGATGAATCACTTTCGGAAGCTTGATTTGGATACATAAAGTGGTGGAGAATCACCAGGAAGTTGAATAAATCTCATAGGAGTTGGGATGAAGAAGTTATCCCACTTTCAATCAGGTGATTCCAGTTCCCCAGTTTGGAATAGCACAGCTTCCTCATCGTTTTTCAAATCAAACAGGATGAATACTTTGTGGGGAAGCTGATTTGGATACATTTAAAGTGGTGGAGAATCACCAGGAGTTTGAATAAATCTCATAGGAGTGGCGAAAAGAAGTTATCCCAATTTCAAATCAGGTGATTCCAGTTTCCCAGTTGGGAAATAGCACAGCTTCTTCGTCGTTCCAATCAAACCAGGATGAATCACTTTGTGAGAAGGCTGATTTGGATACATAAAGTGTGAGAATCACCAGGAAGTTGAATAAATCTCTAGAGTTGGGATGAAGAAGTTATCCCAATTTCAAAAATCAGTTGATTCCAGTTTCCCGTTTGGGAATAGCACAGCTTCGTCGTCGTTCAATCTGATGTGATCATGGACCACTATCTAATGGAGATGATGAGGATCTGGATAAGCCGGACTGATGGAGATGTTCTAGCCTTGCCTAAAGGACCTATGACTCGATCAAGATCAAGGAAGCTCACGCAAGAAGTTATTGGAGGATTGGTTAAGATGTCATGGAAGCAAGGCAAGAGGAATGTCTTGGTAGAAGCTTGATCAACCAAGACACACTTATCACCATTCAAGCTACTTCACCATCAAGCTGATCATCAACTAAGCAAGCAATCTATGTGTGCTCTTTTTCCCTATCTTTGGTTTTGTCCCAATGGGTTTTCCAAAGATAGGTTTTAACGAGGCCATAGATTTGCTTCTCAAATCTCTTAGTTGATGATCTCGATCCAACCTTATCCCGGATCAACCTTATGTTATATTATGTCTTTCATTTCATGTTTTGTTTTCAAACTTGTCATTTGTTTCTATTTCAAGAGAGCGTGTGCCTTTACTCTCTTGATAGTTTTCGAGAAGCTTGGAGTCTGTTCCAACTTCTCTTATATAAGTGTACTTTGAAACCCCTTATCAATAATCAATTATCTTTTATCATAAACCTTTCTTTGTTCTCTCTACTGCTTGTCCGCGAGTTGTTGAGTGTTCTTGTTGGTGTGTAGTATCCAAACCCAAGAGTGTCTATCTCGGTGTGTCATATCCGATCTAGTCACTTAGGAGTATCAAGGAGCCTTTCCGCAGCCTCTTGTGTCACCAATCGATCCACAACCTTGTAGAGCTTGAGTCTTTGATTCGTTCTAGCAAGGATCTATCCCATACTATCCAGAGAAGCAATCTAGGGACGTATTATGTGGTATCAGAGCATCTCTGGTTAGGGAAGTACTCGTTTCTCTTTTGTTTCGATTTAATCTTCTTGATCTGTTTTAGATCGATCCGTTTTGTTTCAACTGATCTGTTCTTTGATTCGCAATATCCATTGATTGATCTGTGATCCGTGGTTGTTTGAGTGTGTGATCTAATCATTTTGTGTCGATCTAATTGTTAAGAAGTTTTGAATTGATAGATCTAGGTTTCGCGTTTTAGATCCGATTGTTATCGATTCATATTCTAGATTTGATCTTTTGTTTGAATCTAATTGATCGTGTGATCTGTTTTAAATCACCTATAACAACTAGATCTACTTGTGTGTCGTCGAAATCTGATTAACAAACCTACCCTGATCGCGTTTCTATTGTGATTTACTTGTTGTCGATTTGAATTCTCGTTGCTTGATAATCAAGTTTTCTTTTACCGCCAGTTATTTCAGTTTAAAATCTCTTGATCATCTACTGATTACGATCAGTTTATTGGAATTATTTACTGGTTGAGTTTGTTATTGATTCTAGGTACCAATGGGGAAAGAATCAGAAGAAGAAGCCGAGCTAGTAAGGAAGAACAAGATGCTGAGAGATCAAATGACCGAGCAAATGAATCAGACCATGATCTCTACTATGGCTGATATGCTCAAGGCTAGCATGAAGGAATTACGTGAGGAGATGAGACAAGAGTTGAGGCAAGCTACTGGCCAGGGACATAGCAATGAGTCTAGAAGAAACCGGCCTACTCCAGTACGGCAAGAGCATGCGGGTTCACAAGAGACCGACAACTACTACTCGCGCAATAGAACTGAGCACAACCCAACTGAGCGCAGTAGTTCTTCTTCTGAACTGAGCAGAGGAAGATCAAGGCGTGAACATGATGGAAGGGGGTCACGCAAAGACAAGCTTTCAGGACTTAAGCTTAAGATTCCACCCTTCCATGGCAAGGTGGATCCAGATGCCTACTTGGAATGGGAAAAGAAGATCGAGCTTGTCTTCAATTGCCAACACTACTCCAATGCCCAAAGGATCAAGATTGCAGCAACTGAATTCTATGATTATGCGTTGAGTTGGTGGGATCAACTTGTAACTACTAGACGGCTTAACCAAGAGAATCCGGTTGATTCATGGCACGAGATGAAGTCACTCATGCGCAAACGGTTTGTTCCAAGCCATTATCACCGCGACCTACATCAAAAGCTGCGAAGACTTACCCAAGGAACACGAACTGTTGAAGAATACTATCAAGACATGGAGTTGCTGATGTTGAGAGCTAGTATCTTGGAGGATAGAGAAGCTACTATGGCAAGGTTTCTTGGAGGACTTAACCGTGAGATACAAGACAATGTGGAGATGCAACACTATGTGGAAATAGAAGAGATGTTGCACAAAGCTATTCTAGTGGAGCAGCAGCTCAAGAGGAAGGGTAACTCACGCAGCTATGGATCGTCTAAGTTCCACCACTCTAAAGAGGAGAAAACATCCTATCTGAAGGATAGCAAGCCTCAGCAGAAAGAAGAGACTAAGCCGAGCAGCATATACAGCAAAGACAAAGGCAAAGCTGAAATTACTAGTTCAAGAACTAGAGATGTTAAGTGCTTCAAATGTCAAGGGCGTGGGCATTATGCTAATGAGTGCACCAACAAAAAGGTTATGATTCTTCTTGAGAATGGAGAGTATGAATCAGAGGAAGAGAAGTTTGGTTCTGATCATGAGGAGTCTGAAGAAGAAAGTGAAGTAGAACCCGTGAAAGGAAGATTGTTGGTGACAAGAAGGCTCTTGAACTTGCAAGCCAAGAATGGAGAGCTTGAGCAGCGAGAGAATCTATTCTACACAAGGTGTATGGTTCAGGGAAAGGTGTGCAGTCTCATTATTGATGGAGGAAGTTGTGTCAATGTAGCTAGTGAGACTATGGTGAAGAAATTGGGTTTGAAAATTCAGAAACACCCAAGACCCTACAGATTGCAGTGGCTCAATGAGGAGGGCGAGATGAAAGTTTCTACTCAAGTACTGGTTCCTATAGCCATTGGTAGATATGAAGATGAAGTCTTGTGTGATGTGTTGCCAATGGAAGCCAGTCATATACTCCTTGGAAGACCCTGGCAGTATGATAGACGTGTGAATCATGATGGCTTCACCAACAAACACTCTTTTGAATTCAACGGAAAGAAGACTGTGCTGGTGCCTTTGTCTCCTAAAGAGGTTCATGAAGATCAAATCCAGCTTCAGAAAAAGAAAGCGAAAGAGATTGATCTCAAACCTGATCATGACAAGCATCACAGCCTCTATGCCAAACAGGGAGATATCAAAAGAATTCTCTACTCTCAAAATTCTATTATCTTGCTTATGTTTAAAGAGACTCTTCTAACCATTACTGATCACACACCGGATCATCCGAGTGAACTAGTTTCTCTTTTACAGGAGTATGCAGATGTGTTTCCAGAAGATAGCCCCATTGGATTGCCTCCAGTGCGTGGGATTGAGCACCAAATAGACTTTGTACCTGGTTCTACACTGCCCAACCGTCCAGCATACAGGACCAATCCAGTTGAAACTAAAGAACTGCAAAAACAAGTAGAGGAGCTGATGGAGAAGGGTCATATCCGAGAGAGTTTGAGTCCTTGTGCAGTTCCAGTGCTCCTTGTGCCAAAGAAAGATGGGAGCTGGCGCATGTGTGTTGATTGTAGAGCAATCAACAACATAACAGTGAAGTATCGCCACCCTATTCCTAGATTAGATGATATGCTTGATGAATTACATGGTTCTTGCATCTTTTCTAAGATAGACTTGAAAAGTGGATATCATCAGATTAGGATGAAAGAAGGAGATGAGTGGAAAACTGCTTTTAAAACTAAACATGGCTTGTATGAATGGTTAGTTATGCCATTTGGATTAACCAATGCGCCTAGTACATTCATGAGATTGATGAATCATATTCTTAGGTCTTTCATAGGCATCTTTGTTGTTGTGTACTTTGATGATATCTTAGTTTACAGCAAATGCTTAGAAGATCATATAGAACATCTTAGGGCTGTTTTGGATGTTTTGAGAAAGGAAAAGCTATATGCCAATCTAAAGAAGTGCACTTTTTGCACAGATAACTTGGTCTTTCTAGGTTTTGTTGTAAGTGCAGATGGTGTAAAGGTGGATCAGGAAAAGATCAAAGCAATACAAGAGTGGCCGAGTCCAACTACAGTGGGAGAAGTAAGGAGTTTTCATGGACTGGCAGGTTTCTATAGGCGCTTTGTGAAGGATTTCAGCACTCTAGCAGCTCCCCTAACTGAGATAATCAAGAAGGATGTAGGATTCAAGTGGGGAGAAGCTCAAGAAGCCGCATTCCAACTCCTTAAAGAGAAGCTTACTCAATCTCCTCTTCTCATACTTCCTGATTTTTCTAAAACATTTGAAATAGAATGTGATGCCTCAGGAATTGGAATTGGTGCTGTGTTGATGCAGGATAAAAGACCTATTGCTTACTTCAGTGAGAAACTCAGTGGAGCTACTCTCAACTATGCCACTTATGACAAAGAACTCTACGCCTTGGTGAGAGCTCTACAGACTTGGCAGCATTATCTCTGGCCAAAGGAGTTTGTCATTCACACCGACCATGAATCTCTCAAGTATCTTAAAGGACAAAGTAAGCTCAGCAAGAGACATGCTAGATGGGTAGAATTCATTGAAACCTTCCCGTATGTGATCAAATACAAACAAGGTAAGGAGAATATAGTTGCTGATGCACTATCCCGAAGGTATGTCCTCTTAACTACTCTTGATGCTAAGTTGCTAGGCTTTGAGCAGATTAAAGAAATGTATGAATCTGATCCTGACTTTCAAGAAGCTTATAAATCATGTGCTAAGTATGCTTCAGGACATTATTTTAGGCATGATGGATTCTTATTCTATGACAATCGTTTATGTGTGCCTAATTGCTCTTTGAGAGATCTATTTGTCAGGGAATCCCATGGAGGAAGCTTGATGGGTCATTTTGGTATAGCAAAAACCCTTAAAGTTTTGCAGGATCACTTCTATTGGCCGCATATGAAAAGAGATGTGGAGAGAATCTGTGGAAGGTGCACAACTTGCAAGCTTGCAAAGTCTAAAGTTCAACCTCACGGTTTGTATACTCCTTTGCCTATTCCTACTCATCCTTGGAATGATATATCTATGGATTTTGTTATGGGTTTGCCTAGAACTAGGACTGGAAAGGATTCTATCTTTGTGGTTGTTGATAGATTCTCTAAAATGGCACATTTCATAGCTTGCAATAAAACTGATGATGCATTACATGTAGCTAATTTGTTCTTTAAAGAAGTGGTACGTTTGCATGGAATGCCTAGGACTATAGTTTCAGATAGAGATACTAAATTCCTTAGCTACTTTTGGAAAACATTGTGGTCTAAACTAGGAACTAAGCTATTGTTTTCTACTACTTGTCATCCACAAACTGATGGGCAGACTGAAGTAGTTAATAGAACCTTAGGTACTCTCCTGCGTGCATTCATCAAAAAGAACTTGAAATCATGGGAAGATTACTTACCTCATTGTGAATTTGCATACAATCATGCTATGCATTCTGCTTCTAAGTTTTCTCCTTTTGAAATTGTTTATGGGTTCAATCCCATCTCACCTTTGGATCTAATACCTTTACCTGAGTGTGAAAGGGTTAGTATGGATGGGAAAAAGAAAGCTGAGATGGTTCAGCAGATTCATGAGCAAGCTAAGCGCAATCTAGAAGAGAAAACTAAGCAATACGCCAAACAAGCCAACAAGGGAAGGCGTGAGATGATCTTTGAAGTTGGAGATCAAGTATGGGTTCACTTGAGGAAAGAAAGGTTTCCAAAAGAGAGGAAGTCTAAGCTAATGCCGAGGATTGATGGCCCTTTTGAAGTCACCAAGAGGATCAATGACAATGCCTACAAACTTGATCTGCAAGGTAAGTACGACATAAGTGATAGCTTCAATGTTACTGACTTGATCCCTTTTGTTGCAGATGAGCCAGATTTGAGGACAAATCCTTTTCAAGAGGGAGGGGATGATGTGATCATGGACCAAATAGCTAATGGAGATGATGAGGATCTGGATAAGCCGACTGATGGAGATGTTCTAGCCTTGCCTAAAGGACCTATGACTCGATCAAGATCAAGGAAGCTCACGCAAGTTATTGGAGGATTGGTTAAGATGTCATGGAAGCAAGAGGAATGTCTTGGTAGAAGCTTGATCAACCAAGACACACTTATCACCATTCAAGCTACTTCACCATCAAGCTGATCATCAACTAAGCAAGCAATCTATGCGTGCTCTTTTTCCCTATCTTTGGTTTTGTCCCAATGGGTTTTCCAAAGATAGGTTTTTAACGAGGCCATAGATTTGCTTCTCAAAACCCTTAGTTGATGATCTCGATCCAACCTTATCCCGGATCAACCTTATGTTATATTATGTCTTTCATTTCATGTTTGGTTTTCAAACTTGTCACTTGTTTCTATTTCCAAGAGAGCGTGTGCCTTTACTCTCTTGATAGTTTTCGAGAAGCTTGGAGTCTATTCCAACTTCTCTTATATAAGTGTACTTTGAACCCCTTATCAATAATCAATTTATCTTTTATCATAAACCTTTCTTTGTTCTCTCTACTGCTTGTCCGCGAGTTGTTGAGTGTTCTTGTTGGTGTGTAGTATCCAACAACCCAAGAGTGTCTATCTCGGTGTGTCATATCCGATCTAGTCACTTAGGAGTATCAAGGAGCCTTTCCGCAGCCTCTTGTGTCACCAATCGATCCACAACCTTGTAGAGCTTGAGTCTTTGATTCGTTCTAGCAAGGATCTATCCCATACTATCTAGAGAAGCAATCTAGGGACGTATTACAATCAAACCAGGATGAATCACTTTGTGAGAAGCTTGATTTGGATACATAAAGTGGTGGAGAATGACCAGGAAGTTGAATAAATCTCATAGGAGTTGGGATGAAGAAGTTATCCCATTTTCAAATCAGGTGATTCCAGTTTCCCAGTTTGGGAATAGCACAGCTTCTTCGTCGTTCCAATCAAACCAGGATGAATCACTTTGTGAGAAGCTTGATTTGAATACATAAAGTGGTGGAGAATCACCAGGAAGTTGAATAAATCTCATAGGAGTTGGCGTGAAGAAGTTATCCCACTTTCAAATCAGGTGATTCCAGTTTCCCAATTTGGGAATAGCACAGCTTCATCGTCGTTCCAGTCAAACCAGGATGAATAACTTTGTGAGAAGCTTGATTTGGATACATTAAGTGGTGTAGAATCACCAGGAAGTTGAATAAATCTCATAGGAGTTGGGATGAAGAAGTTATCCCACTTTCAAATCAGGTGATTCCAGTTTCTCAGTTTGGGAATAGCACAGCTTCATCGTCGTTCCCATCAAACCAGGATAATTCACTTTGTGAGAAGCTTGATTTAGATACATAAAGTTGTGGAGAATCACCAGGAAGTTGAATAAATCTCATAGGAGTTGGCGAAAAGAAGTTATCCCACTTTCAAATCAGGTGATTCCAGTTTCCCAATTTGGGAATAGCACAGCTTCATCGTCGTTCAAATCAAACCAGGATGAATCACTTTGTGAGAAGCTTGATTTGGATACATAAAGTGGTGGAGAATCACCAGGAAGTTGAATAAATCTCATAGGAGTTGGCGAAAAGAAGTTATCCCACTTTCAAATCAGGTGATTCCAGTTTCCCAGTTTGGGAATAGGACAGCTTCTTTGTCCTTACAATCAAACCAGGATGAATCACTTTGTGAGAAGGTTGATTTGGATACATAAAGTGGTGGAGAATCACCTGGAAGTTGAATAAATCTCATAGGAGTTGGGATGAAGAAGTTATCGCAATTTCAAATCAGGTGATTCCAGTTTCCCAGTTTGGGAATAGCACAGCTTCTTCTTCGTTCCAATCAAACCAGGATGAATCACTTTGTGAGAAGCTTGATTTGGATACATAAAGTGGTGGAGAATGACCAGGAAGTTGAATAAATCTCATAGGAATTGGGATAAAGAAGTTATCCTACTTTCTAATAAGGTGATTCCAGTTTCCCAGTTTGGGAATAGCACAGCTTCTTCGTCGTTCCAATCAAACCAGGATGAATCTCTTTGTGAGTATGAGATTTAAGAGTACTCAGGTTGTATGTGTGTATGACACCCAAATGGGTAAAGAGAGAGAGAGCTTGGAAGCGATTTGAGAGAAAGGAAGTTTGATGAGTGTTTGTGTGTCTAAGTGTTTAAGAGATTAGTAACAAGACTGAGAACGTGTATAGAGATTCAGGATGAGAGACTAGAGAGACTAAGAAAGTGTTTCAGATTAGAGAAGGAGAAGGGAAACCCCCTTACTCACTTAAGAGTTACAAAACATCACTTATGAGCTTATATATGCTCTTTACAACTTGCAATCATAAACCTAAATCTAAGGGCTGTTATAACTTGAATTTAAATGAATGGATGAGATGGACAGATGGTCTTGGTCGTGGCTGTGCTGTTCCTGATGGATAATTGGTCCATTTGAATCTGGTCAAGGGAAGGCTGGCTCCTTATTGGCTAGCTAAAGGCTCCCATGAATCTGCCCACTTCTTTTGCTAGATACATGGTCTCCTTTTGCTTTTACTTTACAGCAAGAGACTCTCCTTTCCAGCCTGTCACTCGCCAGCCTCTCCTTTGTCTTCTTCTCTTAAGAGTTTCACCAGTGCCCTATTTTTGCACCAACTTCAAATGTGCTCAAATGGTTGACTGGTGAACTTTCGGGATGTCTCGGTCCGTACGGATCCCTACGGTCCGTACAGCCAGTCCCTAAGTTTGCACACTCGCCCAAATACTCTTCTAAGTCCCTCCTGGACTTGGCCCTATCTTTGCACCACACTTCCATCTTCTCTTCAGTTCAACACTCCCCCTCAAGCTTGACTTTAGGAGATCCTAAGCCAAGCTTGGAACTCTGAAGAGTCTCCCTCATTAAAAACCTTACAAGGAAAACCCATTGGGACAAAACCTTGCAAGGGAAAAAGAGTAGAGCTCTCCAAAGCCTAGGGATTGGCCAGTGAGCTCTTTTGCCTTAGAACCAGTGTGGTTGGACACAAGAAGCTCTGGATCACGGCCTAATAGGTGCAGCAACTCTTCACAGCTTTGCGCACACTTCACACTTCAGCTTCACCTCTTCATGGAACCGGTTTGAAGTCTCCCCCTCTCAACTGACTTCTCAGCCATCTTAGAGAAGCTAGGACACGACCAGATCATCTTCAAAACACCAGTGAGGCTGATCAACACTTCACACACGGCTTGCCCTCTTCATAGAACTGGTTTGAATCTCCCCCTCTCAACAGACTTCACAGCCACCTTAGAGAAGCTAGGAAATGACCAGGAACACCTTTAGTGAGGCTCAAGCAATGGTACCTGATACATTATCCCAAAGGTGCATCAGTACCTATCAAAAACAAGAAAATGAATATCCTGCATCACACTTGATGCACACAATCTCACAATTCAATCATAATCATTTTACGTATCTTTTCAAGCACAAGCAATGAATAAGATGAATAAAAAGGTTTTAAAAGTCTAAGGGAACTTCCCTTGTGTTTTTGTGAGTTTCCTAACTCGGCCAATGCACCATCTTCATGGCATCACCAACTTCTTGGAAAGGCAGAATGGATTCATCAGCTTCTCCTCAATCACCTCTCATTGAAGCCGCATTGATGGAGAGCGTTCTTCTTCACTCGCCAAGACTGCTCTGAACAGCCTCTTGCCTAGACACGCCACTATCTTGGTCCGGTTGATGA
Source organism: Brassica napus (assembly GCF_020379485.1). Classification (NCBI taxonomy): domain Eukaryota; kingdom Viridiplantae; phylum Streptophyta; class Magnoliopsida; order Brassicales; family Brassicaceae; genus Brassica; species Brassica napus. The sequence goes on along the minus strand of NW_026016869.1, from coordinate 41,974 downwards.
TCCTTGTAGAAGCCTTTGCAAAGACTTGTTACTGACCATGGATCATATGCATTAAGACTCCCCCTCAAGCTTAGAACCAAGACTAGAAGGAGCTAAGCTTGTGATGATCCTATGCATCTCCATGGTCTAATAACTATCATCTTTTATGATAGCTTTCTTCTTGTGAGTTTTCTCTCTTCCTTAACCAGGAATTAGGGTGTTTGAATCACCATAGAGAGTCTCACAAGACACGCCTCTCATTGCATAATGACCCATGCTACACTTCCTGTAGACTAAGGACTAGATATGTCCAATGGTATTATGCAATGGCCATCTCTCATTGCATACTCAATCACACTACACTTCCTGTAGATTATGGACTAACATGTCCTAGTGATGATATGCAATGGCACAAGATCTTTGTCTTTACATTCTTGGTTGTTGGCGAGTTTCATGTATCACATTCCTTGTGTACCTAACACCACCACAACTCAATGCAAGATCAGATCATCCCATTGGGATCAAACCAAGATCATCCATCCTGTTTGATCACCAATGCCACAATAATATATGATACTTGAAACAAGCTAGACAATCAAGACAATCAAGCAAAGACAATCAATTCAGTTTTTTTTTTTTAAATGCAACAATAGATGAATGCATTAGGTTACACTAACTATATGAATGAAACAGATTCAATCCAAATGGAACACAAGTCTAGATGATACTTATGCAATTAAGGCGACAAGAGTGACTCAATTCATGCTTATGCTCACTAGTTTTATCAAAGCCAATGATTCAAGTAGCTTAGACATACTTCTAAATGCTTATAAGACATCACTGATGGATTAACTATGGCATAGCAACAATCAGAACTGGACTGAGTCAAGACAAGCAGATTTCAATTTCTAACAATGACAATGCAAGTTCTATACAGTTCTCTAAATGCAAAGCTTATATCAGTACATTTGCAATTTAGGCTCATTTTTAAATGCATTACTACATGAATGCACAATCTTAAAGCATTAGCTATATGAATGCAACAGGTTCAATCCATGAGTAATATTAAAGCTCTGCACAACAGTTTCAATCAGAACCAATGATGCAAGCAACTTAGACAATTTCTAATTGATGCAAGACTTTCATTGATGGATTAAACATAGGCAATAGCATCAGATAACACTAGGATTGAACTTAGACAGTATGAGATATGCTTATGTATGCAAAATAACTTATCAATCATGATGCAAGCAGCAGAGACATTCTACTCAATTCTACAACACATTCATGATGATTCAAGCTATGACAACACTCAAGACAATGCAATAAACAGAACATGAGATTCTGGGACTCTAGACATTACTTACTATCAATAAGACAATGCAGCAGCAAAACAATCTCAGTGCAATTAGCCTAGACATTCTACTTAGAAGCTATAAACTCTTAATGGAATTAGGGAAAGCACATAGTATAATCAGGAGATAAACCTATCAAGACATATTAAGATAGATGAGACTAGGTTTACTCCCTTGTTTAAGGTGATGAGGAGTGGTCGTTGCCACTTGAATCCTCACTTCTTCTTCTTCTCTTATTGCAATCACCCTTCTGAATTTGCCACCATGATGGAATGCTTGTGGATGCTTCAGCTACTTCTTCAATCACCTCACAATAGAAGCCGCCTTGATAGAGTAGCCTTCTTCTTCACACAGCCAAGAGTGCTCTGTCTTAGTTTGAGCACCCTCTTGAATAGGCACGCCACTGCCTAGACCCGGTTAGCTTCTTCTTCAGGTACTTGCAATGTTAAGGAGAAGAACACCAGTGAGTTTTACAACCATCTGTGCTTCTCCCTTTTTGTAACACTTCTCCATTGTACACACAATGGGCATCATTCTTTCTCTTTCAACTCGGATTTGATGATGAACTAGGAACACCTTTTGTGAACCTGAAACATCACTCAAACTCTAGCAAAGATAAGTCACAATTGCATTGGGATCAATCCTTGACTTCATCAAGTTTGATCACCAATGTCTCAAGCTTTATAACATTAGATAGAATCAAGACAATGTCAAGTTCTTATCTATGCAAGCAACCATTCTCTAAATACTAAGCAAGACCTTATCAGATTCAAGTCAAAGTATTTAGGCAATTTTATGCAACTTAGATTTTAATCTAAATGCAACAATACAAGGCAGTATGCATTAATCTTAATCAGTTTCTAACTCATGAAAGCAAGCATGATTAGATAATATAATCTATCATCTTAACAAGACAAGTTAATTTAGAACTGACATTAAGCATTTAACCATTTTCAATAGTATTGATGTCAGATCTTGATTAAAATTATCAAGTTTGATTCCCAATATCACAAGCAATGCAACAGATAGACACAAGGCATTATCAAGTTCTATTCTTTGCAAGCTAAATCTCTAAGTACAAGTAAGATCCTAACAGATTCAAGACAAGTTACTTAGGCACTCTTAAGAGCTTCTTTACTCAGTACTTAGACATGAATCTAATACTTCAATGTAAGACAGCCACAAGACTATATGCAACAGCTTTAAATTCGGTTTCACTCCATGTATGCAAGCAGATTTAATTAATCACAACAAGCATCACTATGAACCGGAGCTAAGCATACTAAACAATTTCAATACCCAAACAAGACTCTTAAAGTATCCTGGGACAGATTCTAAAGCAACTTCATTTTAGCAATCTTTTAAACAATCCTCAGGTTTCCAATCACATCACAACATCACAACCTGTTCATACACTCAAGCTTTATACAAGAGAAAGAGATTTCCTTACAGCCAAGGAACTAGTGTTAGTTCCTTGAAACTCCTTAGTACATGGGAAGATCCGAGCTGTTGGTGTCAACTCCTACATCTCCTTCTTTCATGGACCTTTCTCTTGAACCCACCATGCCTAAGACACCTCCTCTCTTCATTTTTGAGTCGCCATACCAGGTACAAGTTGAAAGCTTTCACCTTTCTTCTTGGACAGTGAATGGGAATGGCTTGGACATGCTTCCAATGGCCTTCTTTCTTCAGGACGACCATGAGAGAGTGGAGAACGACCAAGAACAGCTTCTGGACGCCATTGATGAGCACACCTTCTTCTTGAAGAGGTTGAACAGCCAAATGACCATGAAGCTTCTTCTTGGTTTGGAAATGGCATGGGAGTGAGCTTTGAGCTTAGCGGAAGCTGGAACCAAGTTCTAATGAACCTGGCTCTGATACCATATGAGATTTAAGAGTACTCAGGTTGTATGTGTGTATGAAACCCAAATGGGTAAAGAGAGAGAGCTTGGAAGCGATTTGAGAGAAAGGAAGTTTGATGAGTGTTTGTGTGTCTAAGTGTTTAAGAGATTAGTAACAAGACTGAGAACGTGTATAGAGATTCAGGATGAGAGACTAGAGAGACTAAGAAAGTGTTTCAGATTAGAGAAGGAGAAGGGAAACCCCCTTACTCACTTAAGAGTTACAAAACATCACTTATGAGCTTATATATGCTCTTTACAACTTGCAATCATAAACCTAAATCTAAGGGCTGTTATAACTTGAATTTAAATGAATGGATGAGATGGACAGATGGTCTTGGTCGTGGCTGTGCTGTTCCTGATGGATAATTGGTCCATTTGAATCTGGTCAAGGGAAGGCTGGCTCCTTATTGGCTAGCTAAAGGCTCCCATGAATCTGCCCACTTCTTTTGCTAGATACATGGTCTCCTTTTGCTTTTACTTTACAGCAAGAGACTTTCCTTTCCAGCCTGTCACTCGCCAGCCTCTCCTTTGTCTTCTTCTCTTAAGAGTTTCACCAGTGCCCTATTTTTGCACCAACTTCAAATGTGCTCAAATGGTTGACTGGTGAACTTTCGGGATGTCTCGGTCCGTACGGATCCGTACGGTCCGTACAGCCAGTCCCTAAGTTTGCACACTCGCCCAAATACTCTTCTAAGTCCCTCCTGGACTTGGCCCTATCTTTGCACCACACTTCCATCTTCTCTTCAGTGCAACAGTGAGAAGGTTGATTTGGATACATAAAGTGGTGGAGAATCACCAGGAAGTTGAATAAATCTCATAGGAGTTGGGATGAAGAAGTTATCCCACTTTCAAATCAGGTGATTCCAGTTTCCCAGTTTGGGAATAGCACAGCTTCATCGTTGTTCCAATCAAACCAGGATGAATCACTTTGTGAGAAGCTTGATTTGGATACATAAAGTGGTGGAGAATCACCAGGAAGTTGAATAAATCTCATAGGAGTTGGGATGAAGAAGTTATCCCACTTTCAAATCAGGTGATTCCAGTTTCCCAGTTTGGGAATAGCACAGCTTCTTCGTCGTTCCAATCAAACCAGGATGAATCACTTTGTGAGAAGCTTGATTTGGATACATAAAGTGGTGGAGAATCACAGGAAGTTGAATAAATCTCATAGGAGTTGGGATGAAGAAGTTATCCCAATCAGTTTCTCATAGTCGTTCCAATCAAACCAGGATGGAGCTTGAATACATAAAGTGGTGGAGAATCACCAGGAAGTTGAATAAACTTCAGAAGTTATCCACTTTCAAATCTGGTGATTCCAGTTTCCCAGTTTGGGAATAGCACAGCTTCTTCGTCGTTCCAATCAAACCAGGATGAATCACTTTGTGAGAAGCTTGATTTGGATACATAAAGTGGTGGAGAATCACCAGGAAGTTGAATAAATCTCATAGGAGTTGGGATGAAGAAGTTATCCCACTTTCAAATCAGGTGATTCCAGTTTCCCAGTTTGGGAATAGCACAGCTTCTTCGTCGTTCCAATCAAACCAGGATGAATCACTTTGTGAGAAGCTTGATTTGGATACATAAAGTGGTGGAGAATCACCAGGAAGTTGAATAAATCTCATAGGAGTTGGGATGAAGAAGTTATCCCACTTTCAAATCAGGTGATTCCAGTTTCCCAGTTTGGGAATAGCACAGCTTCTTCGTCGTTCCAATCAAACCAGGATGAATCACTTTGTGAGAAGCTTGATTTGGATACATAAAGTGGTGGAGAATCACCAGGAAGTTGAATAAATCTCATAGGAGTTGGGATGAAGAAGTTATCCCACTTTCAAATCAGGTGATTCCAGTTTCCCAGTTTGGGAATAGCACAGCTTCTTCGTCGTTCCAATCAAACCAGGATGAATCACTTTGTGAGAAGCTTGATTTGGATACATAAAGTGGTGGAGAATCACCAGGAAGTTGAATAAATCTCATAGGAGTTGGGATGAAGAAGTTATCCCACTTTCAAATCAGGTGATTCCAGTTTCCCAGTTTGGGAATAGCACAGCTTCTTCGTCGTTCCAATCAAACCAGGATGAATCACTTTGTGAGAAGCTTGATTTGGATACATAAAGTGGTGGAGAATCACCAGGAAGTTGAATAAATCTCATAGGAGTTGGGATGAAGAAGTTATCCCACTTTCAAATCAGGTGATTCCAGTTTCCCAGTTTGGGAATAGCACAGCTTCTTCGTCGTTCCAATCAAACCAGGATGAATCACTTTGTGAGAAGCTTGATTTGGATACATAAAGTGGTGGAGAATCACCAGGAAGTTGAATAAATCTCATAGGAGTTGGGATGAAGAAGTTATCCCACTTTCAAATCAGGTGATTCCAGTTTCCCAGTTTGGGAATAGCACAGCTTCTTCGTCGTTCCAATCAAACCAGGATGAATCACTTTGTGAGAAGCTTGATTTGGATACATAAAGTGGTGGAGAATCACCAGGAAGTTGAATAAATCTCATAGGAGTTGGGATGAAGAAGTTATCCCACTTTCAAATCAGGTGATTCCAGTTTCCCAGTTTGGGAATAGCACAGCTTCTTCGTCGTTCCAATCAAACCAGGATGAATCACTTTGTGAGAAGCTTGATTTGGATACATAAAGTGGTGGAGAATCACCAGGAAGTTGAATAAATCTCATAGGAGTTGGGATGAAGAAGTTATCCCACTTTCAAATCAGGTGATTCCAGTTTCCCAGTTTGGGAATAGCACAGCTTCTTCGTCGTTCCAATCAAACCAGGATGAATCACTTTGTGAGAAGCTTGATTTGGATACATAAAGTGGTGGAGAATCACCAGGAAGTTGAATAAATCTCATAGGAGTTGGGATGAAGAAGTTATCCCACTTTCAAATCAGGTGATTCCAGTTTCCCAGTTTGGGAATAGCACAGCTTCTTCGTCGTTCCAATCAAACCAGGATGAATCACTTTGTGAGAAGCTTGATTTGGATACATAAAGTGGTGGAGAATCACCAGGAAGTTGAATAAATCTCATAGGAGTTGGGATGAAGAAGTTATCCCACTTTCAAATCAGGTGATTCCAGTTTCCCAGTTTGGGAATAGCACAGCTTCTTCGTCGTTCCAATCAAACCAGGATGAATCACTTTGTGAGAAGCTTGATTTGGATACATAAAGTGGTGGAGAATCACCAGGAAGTTGAATAAATCTCATAGGAGTTGGGATGAAGAAGTTATCCCACTTTCAAATCAGGTGATTCCAGTTTCCCAGTTTGGGAATAGCACAGCTTCTTCGTCGTTCCAATCAAACCAGGATGAATCACTTTGTGAGAAGCTTGATTTGGATACATAAAGTGGTGGAGAATCACCAGGAAGTTGAATAAATCTCATAGGAGTTGGGATGAAGAAGTTATCCCACTTTCAAATCAGGTGATTCCAGTTTCCCAGTTTGGGAATAGCACAGCTTCTTCGTCGTTCCAATCAAACCAGGATGAATCACTTTGTGAGAAGCTTGATTTGGATACATAAAGTGGTGGAGAATCACCAGGAAGTTGAATAAATCTCATAGGAGTTGGGATGAAGAAGTTATCCCACTTTCAAATCAGGTGATTCCAGTTTCCCAGTTTGGGAATAGCACAGCTTCTTCGTCGTTCCAATCAAACCAGGATGAATCACTTTGTGAGAAGCTTGATTTGGATACATAAAGTGGTGGAGAATCACCAGGAAGTTGAATAAATCTCATAGGAGTTGGGATGAAGAAGTTATCCCACTTTCAAATCAGGTGATTCCAGTTTCCCAGTTTGGGAATAGCACAGCTTCTTCGTCGTTCCAATCAAACCAGGATGAATCACTTTGTGAGAAGCTTGATTTGGATACATAAAGTGGTGGAGAATCACCAGGAAGTTGAATAAATCTCATAGGAGTTGGGATGAAGAAGTTATCCCACTTTCAAATCAGGTGATTCCAGTTTCCCAGTTTGGGAATAGCACAGCTTCTTCGTCGTTCCAATCAAACCAGGATGAATCACTTTGTGAGAAGCTTGATTTGGATACATAAAGTGGTGGAGAATCACCAGGAAGTTGAATAAATCTCATAGGAGTTGGGATGAAGAAGTTATCCCACTTTCAAATCAGGTGATTCCAGTTTCCCAGTTTGGGAATAGCACAGCTTCTTCGTCGTTCCAATCAAACCAGGATGAATCACTTTGTGAGAAGCTTGATTTGGATACATAAAGTGGTGGAGAATCACCAGGAAGTTGAATAAATCTCATAGGAGTTGGGATGAAGAAGTTATCCCACTTTCAAATCAGGTGATTCCAGTTTCCCAGTTTGGGAATAGCACAGCTTCTTCGTCGTTCCAATCAAACCAGGATGAATCACTTTGTGAGAAGCTTGATTTGGATACATAAAGTGGTGGAGAATCACCAGGAAGTTGAATAAATCTCATAGGAGTTGGGATGAAGAAGTTATCCCACTTTCAAATCAGGTGATTCCAGTTTCCCAGTTTGGGAATAGCACAGCTTCTTCGTCGTTCCAATCAAACCAGGATGAATCACTTTGTGAGAAGCTTGATTTGGATACATAAAGTGGTGGAGAATCACCAGGAAGTTGAATAAATCTCATAGGAGTTGGGATGAAGAAGTTATCCCACTTTCAAATCAGGTGATTCCAGTTTCCCAGTTTGGGAATAGCACAGCTTCTTCGTCGTTCCAATCAAACCAGGATGAATCACTTTGTGAGAAGCTTGATTTGGATACATAAAGTGGTGGAGAATCACCAGGAAGTTGAATAAATCTCATAGGAGTTGGGATGAAGAAGTTATCCCACTTTCAAATCAGGTGATTCCAGTTTCCCAGTTTGGGAATAGCACAGCTTCTTCGTCGTTCCAATCAAACCAGGATGAATCACTTTGTGAGAAGCTTGATTTGGATACATAAAGTGGTGGAGAATCACCAGGAAGTTGAATAAATCTCATAGGAGTTGGGATGAAGAAGTTATCCCACTTTCAAATCAGGTGATTCCAGTTTCCCAGTTTGGGAATAGCACAGCTTCTTCGTCGTTCCAATCAAACCAGGATGAATCACTTTGTGAGAAGCTTGATTTGGATACATAAAGTGGTGGAGAATCACCAGGAAGTTGAATAAATCTCATAGGAGTTGGGATGAAGAAGTTATCCCACTTTCAAATCAGGTGATTCCAGTTTCCCAGTTTGGGAATAGCACAGCTTCTTCGTCGTTCCAATCAAACCAGGATGAATCACTTTGTGAGAAGCTTGATTTGGATACATAAAGTGGTGGAGAATCACCAGGAAGTTGAATAAATCTCATAGGAGTTGGGATGAAGAAGTTATCCCACTTTCAAATCAGGTGATTCCAGTTTCCCAGTTTGGGAATAGCACAGCTTCTTCGTCGTTCCAATCAAACCAGGATGAATCACTTTGTGAGAAGCTTGATTTGGATACATAAAGTGGTGGAGAATCACCAGGAAGTTGAATAAATCTCATAGGAGTTGGGATGAAGAAGTTATCCCACTTTCAAATCAGGTGATTCCAGTTTCCCAGTTTGGGAATAGCACAGCTTCTTCGTCGTTCCAATCAAACCAGGATGAATCACTTTGTGAGAAGCTTGATTTGGATACATAAAGTGGTGGAGAATCACCAGGAAGTTGAATAAATCTCATAGGAGTTGGGATGAAGAAGTTATCCCACTTTCAAATCAGGTGATTCCAGTTTCCCAGTTTGGGAATAGCACAGCTTCTTCGTCGTTCCAATCAAACCAGGATGAATCACTTTGTGAGAAGCTTGATTTGGATACATAAAGTGGTGGAGAATCACCAGGAAGTTGAATAAATCTCATAGGAGTTGGGATGAAGAAGTTATCCCACTTTCAAATCAGGTGATTCCAGTTTCCCAGTTTGGGAATAGCACAGCTTCTTCGTCGTTCCAATCAAACCAGGATGAATCACTTTGTGAGAAGCTTGATTTGGATACATAAAGTGGTGGAGAATCACCAGGAAGTTGAATAAATCTCATAGGAGTTGGGATGAAGAAGTTATCCCACTTTCAAATCAGGTGATTCCAGTTTCCCAGTTTGGGAATAGCACAGCTTCTTCGTCGTTCCAATCAAACCAGGATGAATCACTTTGTGAGAAGCTTGATTTGGATACATAAAGTGGTGGAGAATCACCAGGAAGTTGAATAAATCTCATAGGAGTTGGGATGAAGAAGTTATCCCACTTTCAAATCAGGTGATTCCAGTTTCCCAGTTTGGGAATAGCACAGCTTCTTCGTCGTTCCAATCAAACCAGGATGAATCACTTTGTGAGAAGCTTGATTTGGATACATAAAGTGGTGGAGAATCACCAGGAAGTTGAATAAATCTCATAGGAGTTGGGATGAAGAAGTTATCCCACTTTCAAATCAGGTGATTCCAGTTTCCCAGTTTGGGAATAGCACAGCTTCTTCGTCGTTCCAATCAAACCAGGATGAATCACTTTGTGAGAAGCTTGATTTGGATACATAAAGTGGTGGAGAATCACCAGGAAGTTGAATAAATCTCATAGGAGTTGGGATGAAGAAGTTATCCCACTTTCAAATCAGGTGATTCCAGTTTCCCAGTTTGGGAATAGCACAGCTTCTTCGTCGTTCCAATCAAACCAGGATGAATCACTTTGTGAGAAGCTTGATTTGGATACATAAAGTGGTGGAGAATCACCAGGAAGTTGAATAAATCTCATAGGAGTTGGGATGAAGAAGTTATCCCACTTTCAAATCAGGTGATTCCAGTTTCCCAGTTTGGGAATAGCACAGCTTCTTCGTCGTTCCAATCAAACCAGGATGAATCACTTTGTGAGAAGCTTGATTTGGATACATAAAGTGGTGGAGAATCACCAGGAAGTTGAATAAATCTCATAGGAGTTGGGATGAAGAAGTTATCCCACTTTCAAATCAGGTGATTCCAGTTTCCCAGTTTGGGAATAGCACAGCTTCTTCGTCGTTCCAATCAAACCAGGATGAATCACTTTGTGAGAAGCTTGATTTGGATACATAAAGTGGTGGAGAATCACCAGGAAGTTGAATAAATCTCATAGGAGTTGGGATGAAGAAGTTATCCCACTTTCAAATCAGGTGATTCCAGTTTCCCAGTTTGGGAATAGCACAGCTTCTTCGTCGTTCCAATCAAACCAGGATGAATCACTTTGTGAGAAGCTTGATTTGGATACATAAAGTGGTGGAGAATCACCAGGAAGTTGAATAAATCTCATAGGAGTTGGGATGAAGAAGTTATCCCACTTTCAAATCAGGTGATTCCAGTTTCCCAGTTTGGGAATAGCACAGCTTCTTCGTCGTTCCAATCAAACCAGGATGAATCACTTTGTGAGAAGCTTGATTTGGATACATAAAGTGGTGGAGAATCACCAGGAAGTTGAATAAATCTCATAGGAGTTGGGATGAAGAAGTTATCCCACTTTCAAATCAGGTGATTCCAGTTTCCCAGTTTGGGAATAGCACAGCTTCTTCGTCGTTCCAATCAAACCAGGATGAATCACTTTGTGAGAAGCTTGATTTGGATACATAAAGTGGTGGAGAATCACCAGGAAGTTGAATAAATCTCATAGGAGTTGGGATGAAGAAGTTATCCCACTTTCAAATCAGGTGATTCCAGTTTCCCAGTTTGGGAATAGCACAGCTTCTTCGTCGTTCCAATCAAACCAGGATGAATCACTTTGTGAGAAGCTTGATTTGGATACATAAAGTGGTGGAGAATCACCAGGAAGTTGAATAAATCTCATAGGAGTTGGGATGAAGAAGTTATCCCACTTTCAAATCAGGTGATTCCAGTTTCCCAGTTTGGGAATAGCACAGCTTCTTCGTCGTTCCAATCAAACCAGGATGAATCACTTTGTGAGAAGCTTGATTTGGATACATAAAGTGGTGGAGAATCACCAGGAAGTTGAATAAATCTCATAGGAGTTGGGATGAAGAAGTTATCCCACTTTCAAATCAGGTGATTCCAGTTTCCCAGTTTGGGAATAGCACAGCTTCTTCGTCGTTCCAATCAAACCAGGATGAATCACTTTGTGAGAAGCTTGATTTGGATACATAAAGTGGTGGAGAATCACCAGGAAGTTGAATAAATCTCATAGGAGTTGGGATGAAGAAGTTATCCCACTTTCAAATCAGGTGATTCCAGTTTCCCAGTTTGGGAATAGCACAGCTTCTTCGTCGTTCCAATCAAACCAGGATGAATCACTTTGTGAGAAGCTTGATTTGGATACATAAAGTGGTGGAGAATCACCAGGAAGTTGAATAAATCTCATAGGAGTTGGGATGAAGAAGTTATCCCACTTTCAAATCAGGTGATTCCAGTTTCCCAGTTTGGGAATAGCACAGCTTCTTCGTCGTTCCAATCAAACCAGGATGAATCACTTTGTGAGAAGCTTGATTTGGATACATAAAGTGGTGGAGAATCACCAGGAAGTTGAATAAATCTCATAGGAGTTGGGATGAAGAAGTTATCCCACTTTCAAATCAGGTGATTCCAGTTTCCCAGTTTGGGAATAGCACAGCTTCTTCGTCGTTCCAATCAAACCAGGATGAATCACTTTGTGAGAAGCTTGATTTGGATACATAAAGTGGTGGAGAATCACCAGGAAGTTGAATAAATCTCATAGGAGTTGGGATGAAGAAGTTATCCCACTTTCAAATCAGGTGATTCCAGTTTCCCAGTTTGGGAATAGCACAGCTTCTTCGTCGTTCCAATCAAACCAGGATGAATCACTTTGTGAGAAGCTTGATTTGGATACATAAAGTGGTGGAGAATCACCAGGAAGTTGAATAAATCTCATAGGAGTTGGGATGAAGAAGTTATCCCACTTTCAAATCAGGTGATTCCAGTTTCCCAGTTTGGGAATAGCACAGCTTCTTCGTCGTTCCAATCAAACCAGGATGAATCACTTTGTGAGAAGCTTGATTTGGATACATAAAGTGGTGGAGAATCACCAGGAAGTTGAATAAATCTCATAGGAGTTGGGATGAAGAAGTTATCCCACTTTCAAATCAGGTGATTCCAGTTTCCCAGTTTGGGAATAGCACAGCTTCTTCGTCGTTCCAATCAAACCAGGATGAATCACTTTGTGAGAAGCTTGATTTGGATACATAAAGTGGTGGAGAATCACCAGGAAGTTGAATAAATCTCATAGGAGTTGGGATGAAGAAGTTATCCCACTTTCAAATCAGGTGATTCCAGTTTCCCAGTTTGGGAATAGCACAGCTTCTTCGTCGTTCCAATCAAACCAGGATGAATCACTTTGTGAGAAGCTTGATTTGGATACATAAAGTGGTGGAGAATCACCAGGAAGTTGAATAAATCTCATAGGAGTTGGGATGAAGAAGTTATCCCACTTTCAAATCAGGTGATTCCAGTTTCCCAGTTTGGGAATAGCACAGCTTCTTCGTCGTTCCAATCAAACCAGGATGAATCACTTTGTGAGAAGCTTGATTTGGATACATAAAGTGGTGGAGAATCACCAGGAAGTTGAATAAATCTCATAGGAGTTGGGAAAAGAAGTTATCCCACTTTCAAATCAGGTGATTCCAGTTTCCCAGTTTGGGAATAGCACAGCTTCTTCGTCGTTCCAATCAAACCAGGATGAATCACTTTGTGAGAAGCTTGATTTGGATACATAAAGTGGTGGAGAATCACCAGGAAGTTGAATAAATCTCATAGGAGTTGGGATGAAGAAGTTATCCCACTTTCAAATCAGGTGATTCCAGTTTCCCAGTTTGGGAATAGCACAGCTTCTTCGTCGTTCCAATCAAACCAGGATGAATCACTTTGTGAGAAGCTTGATTTGGATACATAAAGTGGTGGAGAATCACCAGGAAGTTGAATAAATCTCATAGGAGTTGGGATGAAGAAGTTATCCCACTTTCAAATCAGGTGATTCCAGTTTCCCAGTTTGGGAATAGCACAGCTTCTTCGTCGTTCCAATCAAACCAGGATGAATCACTTTGTGAGAAGCTTGATTTGGATACATAAAGTGGTGGAGAATCACCAGGAAGTTGAATAAATCTCATAGGAGTTGGGTGAAGAAGTTATCCCACTTTCAAATCAGGTGATTCCAGTTTCCCAGTTTGGGAATAGCACAGCTTCTTCGTCGTTCCAATCAAACCAGGATGAATCACTTTGTGAGAAGCTTGATTTGGATACATAAAGTGGTGGAGAATCACCAGGAAGTTGAATAAATCTCATAGGAGTTGGGATGAAGAAGTTATCCCACTTTCAAATCAGGTGATTCCAGTTTCCCAGTTTGGGAATAGCACAGCTTCTTCGTCGTTCCAATCAAACCAGGATGAATCACTTTGTGAGAAGCTTGATTTGGATACATAAAGTGGTGGAGAATCACCAGGAAGTTGAATAAATCTCATAGGAGTTGGGAAAAGAAGTTATCCCACTTTCAAATCAGGTGATTCCAGTTTCCCAGTTTGGGAATAGCACAGCTTCTTCGTCGTTCCAATCAAACCAGGATGAATCACTTTGTGAGAAGCTTGATTTGGATACATAAAGTGGTGGAGAATCACCAGGAAGTTGAATAAATCTCATAGGAGTTGGGAAAAGAAGTTATCCCACTTTCAAATCAGGTGATTCCAGTTTCCCAGTTTGGGAATAGCACAGCTTCTTCGTCGTTCCAATCAAACCAGGATGAATCACTTTGTGAGAAGCTTGATTTGGATACATAAAGTGGTGGAGAATCACCAGGAAGTTGAATAAATCTCATAGGAGTTGGGATGAAGAAGTTATCCCACTTTCAAATCAGGTGATTCCAGTTTCCCAGTTTGGGAATAGCACAGCTTCTTCGTCGTTCCAATCAAACCAGGATGAATCACTTTGTGAGAAGCTTGATTTGGATACATAAAGTGGTGGAGAATCACCAGGAAGTTGAATAAATCTCATAGGAGTTGGGATGAAGAAGTTATCCCACTTTCAAATCAGGTGATTCCAGTTTCCCAGTTTGGGAATAGCACAGCTTCTTCGTCGTTCCAATCAAACCAGGATGAATCACTTTGTGAGAAGGTTGATTTGGATACATAAAGTAGTGGAGAATGTAAGTTTTAGAAGATTAAGGAGAGATTAAGAGAGAAGAGTGAGAGATGGAGAGAGTTTCCGTGAGAGTGTGACAAAGAGAATAGAAGGAGAATAAGTTTCCTTACTTGATTTGTTACACATGACAAGATATTTAAAGACATACAAGAATGCATAAACAATGAGAAGATAGTACATGGAAAAGAATAAACAAAGAGGAAGCAGATCCGCGGATGGCTCGTTCAGCAAGAGGGATAGTGACAGCTCCCAAAGGTCAGCTCCCTCTCTCTTCTCTTAGACACACCCGTGACTCCTCCACTCACTTCTCTCCAACGGATACATGTCGACATTCCCACTCACTAGGAGATCTTTTAATCACTTGACCGAGTTGGTTAACTCATGACTTGCTTCCTTTCCTTGCAAGTCACTCTTAGGTTGTACGGACAGCCTTGTTCTCCAAGTTCCTATCTTCTTGCTTTATTCTTCATGTCAACACTCCCCCTCAAGCTTGACAGTAGTGAGTGTCAAGCTTGGAAATCCATGAAGCATTCCCTCATTAAAACTTTTACTTGGAAAAACCACTTGGGATAAAAACCAAGCAAAGGAAAAAGAGTAGAATACTCCATGGTGAGGGGATCATTGACATGGGAGGTTTATGAGTCCAAGTCTTGGAAGAATGGACTCACAAACTTTGCTGCTGGCTGCCTTGGTGAAGATGTCAGCCAGCTGATCCTCACTTCTTGTATAGCATGGGAGGATCACTTGCTGTTCTACTGCTTGTCTCACCTTGTGACAGTCCACTTCTATGTGTTTTGTCCTCTCATGGAAGACTGAGTTGGATGCAATGTGTATTGCAGCTTGATTGTCATAATGCATGGTCATGGGAGTGGTGATCTCAATTCCCAAGTCGCCTAGAAGCCCCTTTATCCAGATAAGCTCACTGGTTAGCTTCCTCATTGATCTGTACTCTGCTTCTGCACTTGAGCAAGACACCACCTTCTGCTTCTTGCTCTTCCAAGTGACCAGATTCCCTCCAATGAATGTACAATAGCCGGTGGTTGACCTTCTGTCTACTCTGTCCCCAGCCCAATCTGCATCGCAGTATCCTATCACCTCAGTGTTCTTGTTGCAAGCCATCCATACACCCTGACCTGGCGCCTCTCTCAAGTATCTTAGGATCCTCTCCACCATGTTCCAGTGATGAACCTTGGGAGTTTGCATGTGCTGGCTTACTTGATTAACTGCAAAGCACACATCTGGCCGAGTGATGGTTAGATAGATCAGCTTCCCAACCATCCTTCTATACTGCTTGACATCTTCAAATGGAGTATCTTCATACTCCCCCTCTCGCAATACCTTGTAACCTTCTTCAAGTGGTGTCTTGGCTTGTCTTCCTCCAAGATCTCCTGCCTCCTTTAAGATGTCCAGGGTATACTTTCTTTGGGACATGATCAATCCTTCCTTTGATCTGCACATCTCAATGCCGAGGAAGTACTTCAGTTCTCCTAGGTCTTTGATATCAAATGCAGCTTTAAGAAAGGTCTTGGTTGAACTGATCCCCTCCTTGTCACAACTAGTGATGATGATATCATCCACATAGACTAGAATCACAACAATCCCTTGCTTGCTGGTGAGAGTGAAGAGTGTGTGATCCGCTTGAGACTTCACAAAGCCTCTCCCATTCAGTGTAGTGCTCAGCTTGTGATACCAAGCTCTTGGTGATTGCTTCAAACCATATATGGCTTTTCTGAGTCTGAGTACATTCCCTGGTTTCACCATCTCTTCCATTCCCGGCGGTGGTCTCATATATACCTCATCTTCTAGTTCACCTTGCAAGAAGGCATTCTTTGTTGAGATGAGGAAGTCATTATGATAAGGAGAAGAGGAGTTGGGCAAGTAATGGAAGAGTGTACGGCCTATGTACGGATGGGGCATGTACGGATAGATCATGTACGGATAGGGCATGACCGTACAGCTTAGGAAACATGAAGGAAGAAGGAGATGGATGAGTGAAGCCTCTAGAGTACACGGAAGGTTTAAGACTGATCAGACCGTTTAGAGATAAGGGCGGGACGAGCCTTATCCATTCAGTCTTTGGACAGGCTGTAAAGGCAAAGCAAAAGCATGTGAGCCTTACCGTCCGTTGAATTCAAAAGAAGCGCTCCCTCCTTGACTTGACTTCACATGCTTATGACTAGTGCCATTTCTCTTTACTTGAAAACCCTAATGTATCTCCTATAAGTATTGTAATCCCATCTCATAATAAGATTAGACAGTTCTATCCTATTAATCTCTCTACACATTTCGATCATGATTATCCATTAGTCACTAATCCTTTCTCTACTCAACCTAAATCATACTACTCTCTCATATACAACTCAGATTCTCTAAATCTCATATGGTATCAGAGCCAGGTTCGAAAGAATCTGAGTTCTTGTTTTGAAACGTTGAGAAACAAGTTTGAAGCTTTGCAACCATCCGTGGAAGATCAAAGCTCAAAGGTGTTCATCCTTGCGTGTGTGTGGGTTCTAGACAAGTTCAGATCAGTTCTTACAAGATTCGTTGGTTCAAGGTCTCATCTAACTCAAGCTTTTGAAGTCAAGTGTTGTTAAGATGGAGAACATGAAGATGAAGGTGGCGATTACCTTTAAGGGGAACAACTACCTGGTTTGGTCTCGCCTAGTGAAGACAACCGTTGGAAGTAAGGGCTTGTGGAGTCATGTTACACCTGGTGAAGCTCCGAAGCTCATTACTCAAGGAGAGGGCCAAGAAGAGGTCTCAAGTGAAGCTGTAGAGAAGTGGCAGCAAGAGGACATGGTGGTGATGTCTGTTCTTCATGGGTCGTTGGAGCCGGCGATACTGGAGGCATACAGCTACTGTGAGACAGCCAAGGAGCTGTGGGACACTTTGAAGAAAGTGTATGGGAACACTTCAAACCTGAGCCGGGTCTTTGAAGTGAAGCAAGCCATCAACAACCTAGCTCAAGAAGACATGGAGTTCACCAAGCATTTGGGGAGGTTCAGGTCTTTGTGGTCCGAGCTAGAGATGTTGAGGCCAAGCACAACCGATCCAGACCAGTTGAATGAGAGGCGCGAGCAAGACAAGGTGTTTGGGTTACTACTCACGCTGAGTCCTGCCTACTCCGGTCTCATCCAGCATATGTTAAGGTCTGATAAGCTTCCTGATCTTGAGGATGTATGCTCACAGATTCAGAAAGAGCAAGGCTCCATTGGATTGTTTGGAGGCAAAGGAGGGCTCTCATTGGCAAACCAGGCTGCTCAAGCGGATCAGAATGAAGCTCCTCAAGCAAACAAGGCGGTTCATGGCAAGTATGAGGACAAGAGGTTCAATGGGAACTGTGACCACTGCAAGAAGCATGGGCACAAGAAGAGTCAGTGCTGGATCCTTCATCCTCACCTGAAGCCGGCTAAGTTCTTGAAAGACAAGGAGGCAAGGGCACACATGACCGAGAGCTCCTCGGGTGCTGGGTCATCAAGCAGGGCAAATGAAGGAGAGGTGCGTGATGGGAAGTCACTTGTGGCTTACACAGGAGGGCCAAGCAACAATGACTACATCCGGAGATCAGACATGGACGCCCTCATCAAGATGCTCAAAGAAAACGGTAACAAAAGTAGTATCAACTATGGTTATTCATTTGGTGCATCCCTGATTGAGAACATAACTGATAGTATTGAAAGTGATTCTAGAAGTGCTAGGATTGAAAATGCATTCATTGAAAGTGATTCTAGAAGTGCTAGGATTGAAAATGCATTCATCAACTTAAGGAATGATTATAAACCGGTTAGGACTCTTTATCAAGCTCACACTGCTAGTAATAAGTCTAAAGCATTGATAGTTGACTCTGGTGCATCTCATCATATGATAAGTGACACTAGATTGATTAAGGATATTGAACCTGCCAATGGAAATGTAATGATTGCTAATGGTGATAAAATTCCCATAAAAGGGATAGGAAAACTTAAGTTGTTTGAAAAAGAATCTAAAGCCTTCTACATGCCTGAGTTTACATCTAATCTATTGTCGGTTAAGAGATGTGCTACTGACTTGCAATGCAATGTTATATTCAGTCCTAATGATGTAAAGTTTCAGGATATTAAAAGCAGCAAGGTGATTGGGAAAGGAGTTACTAAAGGAGACCTTTACTTACTTGAAGATCTTGCTTCTGTTCCTAATCATTGTTGTTCATTTACATTTGCTTCTGATTCTGTCTCTAGTTTAAATAAGAATGCATTATGGCATGCTAGACTAGGTCACCCTCATGTTAAACCTTTGAACTTAATGGTACCAGGTGTTATTTATGAGAATAAAGATTGTGAGACTTGTATTCTAAGCAAGCATTGTAAGAATGTGTTTCCCAAATCTACAACAGTCCTATGAGAATTGCTTTGATTTGATTCATTCGGATGTGTGGACTGCTCCTTGTATGTCTAGGGATAACTTTAAGTATTTTGTCACATTCATTGATGAAAAATCCAAATACACCTGGTTAACCTTAATTCCAACCAAAGATAGGGTAATTGATGCATTTAAGAACTTTCAAGCTTATGTGACTAACCATTATCATGCCAAGATTAAAATTTTTAGATCAGATAATGGAGGAGAGTACACAAGCTTGGCGTTCAAACAACATCTAGCTCAGCATGGAGTGCTCCATCAGACTAGTTGCCCCTATACTCCTCAGCAAAATGGTGTGGCTGAGAGGAAGAACAGACATCTCATGGAAGTGGCAAGGGCTCTCATGCTTCAAGCAAACGTTCCCAAAAGGTTTTGGAGTGATGCTGTATCTACTGCATGCTACTTGATCAACAGAACTCCAACTAAGGTGTTGGAAGATCATGCTCCATTTGAAGTTCTAAACAAGCACAAGCCGGTTCTTGACTACCTGAGAGTCTTCGGCTGCTTGTGTTATGTGCTGATTCCGGGAGAGCTGCGCAACAAGCTTGAAGCTAGGAGCACCAAAGCCATGTTTATTGGATATTCAACAACTCAAAAGGGGTATAGGTGTTATGATCCAGTTACACGGAGGGTCTTGACTTCTAGAGATGTGAAGTTCATTGAATCACGGGGATACTATGATGAGAAGAATCAGGAAGACTTGAAGGATATTACATCAGACAAGGCTGGTGTGCTGCGGATTATCTTGGAGAACCTTGGCATTAAGGTGTCTCAAGACCAAACGAGTGGAGGGAGCTGTCCGGGAACATCTCCACCACCTGTGGAAGCTACAGAACAACCCCACCTTCATCATGAGGGGGGAGAAGAAACAGGAGCTCAAGAAAGCTCAAGTGATAGAAGAGGAGATGATTTGGCGTCACATGATCAAGGTGGTGTAGAAACAACACAAGATGGTGTGGAAACCGAATCAGTACCAATGGAAGAGTCATCAGGTGATGAAACTCAAGAAGAAGTAAGAGAGCCGACTCCTCAACCACAGCCACAACTAAGAAGAAGTACAAGGCTGAGGAAGGATCCTTCCTCTTGGGTAAACACGAGAGTGTACTACAATGCCCAAGCTGTGGAGCATCCTTCTCAAGCTGTGTGTTCCTTTGCTCAGTACCCTAAAGCACATTGCGCTTTCATGGTAAATCTGGATGAGGGTTATATCCCAAGAAGCTATGAAGAGGCAATACAAGACAAGGAGTGGAAGGAATCAGTTGGAGCTGAGGCAGGAGCTATGATCAAGAATGATACATGGTATGAGAGTGAGTTGCCTAAAGGGAAGAAGGCTGTGACTAGTAGATGGATCTTCACAATCAAGTATAAGGCTGATGGCCAGGTTGAGAGGAAGAAGTCAAGACTGGTTGCAAGAGGTTTCACTCAAACGTATGGAGAAGATTACATTGAGACCTTTGCACCAGTAGCTAAGCTACACACAATCCGAATTGTATTGAGCTTGGCTGTGAATCTTGGATGGGGCTTATGGCAAATGGATGTGAAGAATGCATTTCTACAAGGAGAGCTTGAGGATAAAGTGTATATGCATCCACCTCCAGGCTTGGAACACTTGGTGAAGAAAGGGAATGTGTTGAGACTAAAGAAAGCCATCTATGGGTTGAAGCAATCACCAAGAGCATGGTATAACAAGCTGAGCACTACCCTTAATGGCCGAGGCTTCAAGAAGTCTGAACTAGATCACACTCTCTTCACTCGCACAACTCCCTCAGGTATGATTGCCCTCCTTGTGTATGTTGATGATATCATTAGCACAGGAAGTGATAAGGAAGGTATCATAGCAACCAAGGAGTTTCTTAAATCCATGTTTGAGATTAAAGACTTGGGAGAAATGAAATACTTTCTTGGAATTGAGATATGTAGATCCAAGGAAGGTTTGTTCATGTCCCAAAGGAAGTATACACTTGATCTTTTGAAAGGTGCAGGTGCTTATGGAGGCAAGACAGCAAGGATGCCTATGGAGGATGGTTACAAAGTCCCACGAGAGGGGGAGATTGAAGACAGCAAACCTTACCAGGATCCTAAACTCTATAGAAAGCTAGTTGGCAAATTGATTTATCTTACCATAACTAGACCTGACATTTGTTTTGCTGTGAACCAGGTGAGCCAACACATGCAAGTGCCTAAGGAGCATCATTGGCGCATGGTGGAGAGGATCTTGATGTATCTCAACGGCTCACCTGATCAAGGAGTATGGATGGGTTGCAATGGAAGCACTGAAGTGGTTGGATACTGTGATGCGGATTGGGCCGGTGATAGAGCAGACAGGAGATCAACCACAGGCTATTGCACATTCATTGGAGGCAACTTGGTTACTTGGAAGAGTAAGAAGCAGAAGGTGGTGTCTTGCTCAAGTGCAGAAGCTGAGTATAGAGCTATGCTGAAGCTGACCAACGAGCTGGTGTGGATCAAGGGTATCTTGAAGCATTTGGAGATTGATCAAGCCACGCCAATGACAATGCATTGTGATAACCAAGCTGCCATCCACATTGCATCCAACTCGGTGTTCCATGAAAGAACCAAGCACATTGAAGTTGATTGTCACAAGGTGAGGCAGATGATCATCTTAGGAGTCATCCTGCCATGCTACACAAGAAGTGAAGATCAGTTGGCTGATGTGTTTACTAAGGCTGCGAGACAGAAGACAATGGAGTCCATTCACATCAGGTTGGGCCTCATTGATCTTGGGAAGAGAAGGAGCTGATCCCCTTGGCTGTGAGGTCTTTACTCTTTTTCCCTCATCAAGGTTTTGTCCCAATGGGTTTTCCTTGGTGAGGTTTTTAATGAGGAAGATCTCATGGCTGTCCAAGCTTAGACTTTCACAAAGCTAAGCTTGAGGGGGAGTGTTGAGATGAGGAAGTCATTATGATAAGGAGAAGAGGAGTTGGGCAAGTAATGGAAGAGTGTACGGCCTATGTACGGATAGGGCATGTACGGATAGATCATGTACGGATAGGGCATGACCGTACAGCTTAGGAAACATGAAGGAAGAAGGAGATGGATGAGTGAAGCCTCTAGAGTACACGGAAGGTTTAAGACTGATCAGACCGTTTAGAGATAAGGGCGGGACGAGCCTTATCCATTCAGTCTTTGGACAGGCTGTAAAGGCAAAGCAAAAGCATGTGAGCCTTACCGTCCGTTGAATTCAAAAGAAGCGCTCCCTCCTTGACTTGACTTCACATGCTTATGACTAGTGCCATTTCTCTTTACTTGAAAACCCTAATGTATCTCCTATAAGTATTGTAATCCCATCTCATAATAAGATTAGACAGTTCTATCCTATTAATCTCTCTACACATTTCGATCATGATTATCCATTAGTCACTAATCCTTTCTCTACTCAACCTAAATCATACTACTCTCTCATATACAACTCATATTCTCTAAATCTCATATTCTTCACATCCATTTGCCAAAGATCCCACTCTTGATTTACTGCCAGTGAGAGGATAATCCGGATTGTGTGGAGCTTGGCCACTGGTGCAAAGGTGTCTAGATAGTCTTCTCCATAAACTTGTGTGTATCCTCTTGCTACCAATCTGGTCTTCTTTCTTTCTGGCTTCCCATTTGCAAGATACTTGATGGTGTGTATGAGTCTGCTGGTCACGGCTTTCTTTCCTTTTGGAAGCTCTGTCTCATACCAGGTGTTGTTCCTCTCCATGGCTCCCATTTCATCATTCACTGATTCCCTCCATTCATCATCTTCCATAGCTTCTGCATATGTTCTTGGTATCCATTCCTGATCCAATGAACCCACAAAGGCTTGATGTTCTTCTGGATAGTGAGCTAGGGAGCACACGCCACTGGGTGGGTGAGCTACTGCCTCTGCATTGAAGTAGACTCTGGTGTTGTTCCAGTTTGAAGCCGGCTTCTTGATCCTAGTACTTCTCCTAAGTACTGGCTGATCATTTTCATTCTGAGTGCCTTCTCCACCTTCCAAGTTCTGATTCTGATCCTCCACTTCCTCCTCTTGGTCATGGTGCTCTTCTTGATCATGAACTTCCTCAGATACAGGTGGTTCACCCTGATTTCCCCCCTCAGGATCAAGGGGAGCAGCTTCTTGGATCTCAACTTCATCTGTAGTTGTCTCGGTTTGCTCTTCAGACCGGCTTGATCCTCCCACATTATCTGATCCTGCTTGTCCCGGCTCTTCCATAGGTAAGCTGACCCCAAGTCTCCTCATGACTTGTCTGAGATTGGCTGCTCTATCTGATGCGGATTGAGACAAGTTCTCCAGCTCATTCCAATCCTTGTTGTTGTAGTACCCTCTGGTTTCTACAAACTTCACATCTCTAGATACCAAGACTCTCCTAGTCTCTGGTTCATAGCACTTATAGCCCTTCTGGTTTGGTGAATACCCAATGAACATAGCTCTTGTGCTCTTAGCCTCCAGTTTGTTCCTCAGTTCTCCTGGTTTCAAAACAAAACAAAGGCACCCAAACACACGCATATGATCAATAGATGGTTTAGCTTTGTTCAATACCTCAAATGGAGAGTAGTCTTGTAGAACTCTGGTAGGAATGCGGTTGATCAGGTAGCATGCAGTTAGGACCGCATCACCCCAAAAACTCTTTGGGACACTAGTATGGAACATCATGCTCCTAGTGACCTCCATGAGATGCCTGTTCTTCCTCTCGGCCACACCATTTTGTTGGGGAGTGTATGGACAGCTGGTTTGATGGATCACACCTCGTTTGGCTAGATGAGCTTTGAATGCATTGCTGGTGTACTCTCCTCCATTATCTGATCTCAAAATCTTAACTTTGGCATTATAATGGTTAGAGACATATGTTTCAAAGTTTATAAATGCATCTAAGACCCTATCCTTTGATTGTAAGAGAGTGATCCATGTGTACTTGGATTTCTCATCAATAAAGGTCACAAAATACTTGTGATGTTCTCTAGAAAGACATGGAGCTGTCCATACATCCGAGTGGATTAAATCAAAGCAGTGTTCATAGATTGTACTAGACTTGGGAAATACAGTTTTGCAATGTTTTCCTAAGATACAAGCTTCACAATCTTGTTGGAATGAAATACTAGGCAACATGATGTTCAAGGCACGAGAATGAGGATGTCCTAATCTAGCATGCCACATTACATCTTTAGGGAAATTAAAACTTGAATTGAAAGCAACAGATAGATCGGATGCAAGCTTAGTGTCTTCTAGCAAGTACAGGTTTCCCTTGCTCACACCTTTGCCAAGCAACCTACATGAGTCAATATCCTGAAAGTAGACATCATCAGGCGTAAATATAACATTGCAATTCAAGTCATTGGTCACCCTTTTCACAGATAATAGATTAGAAGTGAAACTAGGCATGTAGAAGGCTTTGGATTCTTTCTCAAATAATTTAAGTTCCCCTATGCCTTTAATTGGAACCTTGTTACCATCAGCTATCATAACATTTCCTACTGCAGGAGTGATATTTTTAATCAAGTTTAAATCACTAATCATGTGATGAGAGGCTCCTGAGTCTATGACTAAGGGTTTAACTCTATCAGATTCATGAGCAACTTGAAACGCCGTGAATAAACTCCTAGGCAATTGATATGATGCACTAAGAGAGGAACCAAGAGTTTTACCAGACTCCTTGAGAGCTTTGATGAGTGCCTCAATGTCAGATTTCTTGATGGACTCATCCTGGTTTCCCTTGCCCTCATGAGTGCGGTAGGCCGTGGAAGCTTCTCCTACATCACCTGAGTAGTTTGCTCGACCATCAGTCTTGAACTTAGCCGGTTTGAGGTGTGGGTGAAGTATCCAGCACTTGTCCTTGCCGTGACCCTTCCTCTTGCAATGATCACACACCCACACTTTCTTTTCCTCCGGCTTGTAGTACCCTTTGTTGGCTACTCCGGCAGGTTTGCTCTCGGCTCCTTCAGCTTGATTGGCCATCACTAGCTCTCCCTTTCTCTTAAAGAGACCCACTGAGCCGTGCTCCTTCTGAATCTCAGCACACACTTCATCTAGAGATGGAAGCTCCTTGTTCCTCAGTATGTGCCTAATAAGGTCATCATACCCTGGGTTGAGAGTGAGCAGCAAGGCAAAGACCTTATCTTGCTCCCTTCTTTCATGTAGAACATCCGGATCAACTGTTGCGGGTCTGAGCATCTCTAGCTCAGCCCATAGAGACCGGAACTTCCCAAAATGAGCATCAAAGTCTGTGTCCTCTTGACTTAGAGAGTTGATTGCTCCTTTTACTTCATACACCTTGCTGATGTTGGATTTGTTGGCATACACCTTCTTGAGAGTATCCCACAGCTCCTTGGAAGTTTCACAGAATGCATAAGCCTCTTGGAGAGAAGGGGCGAGGCTATTCTGGATGATAGACAACACCATGAGGTCCTCCTGACCTTTCTTCTTATCCCCAGCATCCGCAACCACCACTTCTTTGCCATCCTCTCCTAGGACAGTCTTCTTGGTGGGGCGGCCTTCTTCAACAATCTCCCAAAGACCTCTGCCTCCGAGAGCTGTTTTGGCAAGTCTTGCCCATGTCAGGTAGTTAGGACCCTTGAGAGTAACTGGTATCATCACCATCTTTGGGTTCTCGGAGGTATCCATCAAGAGAGAAAGAGAAACGAAAGTTTTGGATGAACTTTGCTATTTTTGGCAAATTCTGGAAATGAGATTGAAGAACACCTCAAGAACAGGATGAACTTTGCCAAAAATAGAAATAAAACACAGAGAGTTCGCGGAAGAAAAAGAGATTTAGGTCTCAAGAGCACAGCTGCTCTGATACCATGAGAGTTTTAGAAGATTAAGGAGAGATTAAGAGAGAAGAGTGAGAGATGGAGAGAGTTTCCGTGAGAGTGTGACAAAGAGAATAGAAGGAGAATAAGTTTCCTTACTTGATTTGTTACACATGACAGGGTATTTAAAGACATACAAGAATGCATAAACAATGAGAAGATAGTACAAGGAAAAGAATAAACAAAGAGGAGCAGATCCGCGGATGGCTCGTTCAGCAAGAGGGATAGTGACAGCTCCCAACGGTCAGCTCCCTCTCTCTTCTCTTAGACACACCCGTGACTCCTCCACTCACTTCTCTTCAACGGATACATGTCGACATTCCCACTCACTAGGAGATCTTTTAATCACTTGACCGAGTTGGTTAACTCATGACTTGCTTCCTTTCCTTGCAAGTCACTCTTAGGTTGTACGGACAGCCTTGTTCTCCAAGTTCCTATCTTCTTGCTTTATTCTTCATGTCAACAGAGAATCACCAGGAAGTTGAATAAATCTCATAGGAGTTGGGATGAAGAAGTTATCCCACTTTCAAATCAGGTGATTCCAGTTTCCCAGTTTGGGAATAGCACAGCTTCTTCGTCGTTCCAATCAAACCAGGATGAATCACTTTGTGAGAAGCTTGATTTGGATACATAAAGTGGTGGAGAATCACCAGGAAGTTGAATAAATCTCATAGGAGTTGGGATGAAGAAGTTATCCCACTTTCAAATCAGGTGATTCCAGTTTCCCAGTTTGGGAATAGCACAGCTTCTTCGTCGTTCCAATCAAACCAGGATGAATCACTTTGTGAGAAGCTTGATTTGGATACATAAAGTGGTGGAGAATCACCAGGAAGTTGAATAAATCTCATAGGAGTTGGGATGAAGAAGTTATCCCACTTTCAAATCAGGTGATTCCAGTTTCCCAGTTTGGGAATAGCACAGCTTCTTCGTCGTTCCAATCAAACCAGGATGAATCACTTTGTGAGAAGCTTGATTTGGATACATAAAGTGGTGGAGAATCACCAGGAAGTTGAATAAATCTCATAGGAGTTGGGATGAAGAAGTTATCCCACTTTCAAATCAGGTGATTCCAGTTTCCCAGTTTGGGAATAGCACAGCTTCTTCGTCGTTCCAATCAAACCAGGATGAATCACTTTGTGAGAAGCTTGATTTGGATACATAAAGTGGTGGAGAATCACCAGGAAGTTGAATAAATCTCATAGGAGTTGGGATGAAGAAGTTATCCCACTTTCAAATCAGGTGATTCCAGTTTCCCAGTTTGGGAATAGCACAGCTTCTTCGTCGTTCCAATCAAACCAGGATGAATCACTTTGTGAGAAGCTTGATTTGGATACATAAAGTGGTGGAGAATCACCAGGAAGTTGAATAAATCTCATAGGAGTTGGATGAAGAAGTTATCCCACTTTCAAATCAGGTGATTCCAGTTTCCCAGTTTGGGAATAGCACAGCTTCTTCGTCGTTCCAATCAAACCAGGATGAATCACTTTGTGAGAAGCTTGATTTGGATACATAAAGTGGTGGAGAATCACCAGGAAGTTGAATAAATCT
This sequence comes from Brassica napus, assembly GCF_020379485.1. Taxonomy (NCBI): domain Eukaryota; kingdom Viridiplantae; phylum Streptophyta; class Magnoliopsida; order Brassicales; family Brassicaceae; genus Brassica; species Brassica napus. The sequence continues at coordinate 14,890 of NW_026016869.1, read as the reverse complement.
CATAGGAGTTGGGATGAAGAAGTTATCCCACTTTCAAATCAGGTGATTCCAGTTTCCCAGTTTGGGAATAGCACAGCTTCTTCGTCGTTCCAATCAAACCAGGATGAATCACTTTGTGAGAAGCTTGATTTGGATACATAAAGTGGTGGAGAATCACCAGGAAGTTGAATAAATCTCATAGGAGTTGGGATGAAGAAGTTATCCCACTTTCAAATCAGGTGATTCCAGTTTCCCAGTTTGGGAATAGCACAGCTTCTTCGTCGTTCCAATCAAACCAGGATGAATCACTTTGTGAGAAGCTTGATTTGGATACATAAAGTGGTGGAGAATCACCAGGAAGTTGAATAAATCTCATAGGAGTTGGGATGAAGAAGTTATCCCACTTTCAAATCAGGTGATTCCAGTTTCCCAGTTTGGGAATAGCACAGCTTCTTCGTCGTTCCAATCAAACCAGGATGAATCACTTTGTGAGAAGCTTGATTTGGATACATAAAGTGGTGGAGAATCACCAGGAAGTTGAATAAATCTCATAGGAGTTGGGATGAAGAAGTTATCCCACTTTCAAATCAGGTGATTCCAGTTTCCCAGTTTGGGAATAGCACAGCTTCTTCGTCGTTCCAATCAAACCAGGATGAATCACTTTGTGAGAAGCTTGATTTGGATACATAAAGTGGTGGAGAATCACCAGGAAGTTGAATAAATCTCATAGGAGTTGGGATGAAGAAGTTATCCCACTTTCAAATCAGGTGATTCCAGTTTCCCAGTTTGGGAATAGCACAGCTTCTTCGTCGTTCCAATCAAACCAGGATGAATCACTTTGTGAGAAGCTTGATTTGGATACATAAAGTGGTGGAGAATCACCAGGAAGTTGAATAAATCTCATAGGAGTTGGGAAAAGAAGTTATCCCACTTTCAAATCAGGTGATTCCAGTTTCCCAGTTTGGGAATAGCACAGCTTCTTCGTCGTTCCAATCAAACCAGGATGAATCACTTTGTGAGAAGCTTGATTTGGATACATAAAGTGGTGGAGAATCACCAGGAAGTTGAATAAATCTCATAGGAGTTGGGAAAAGAAGTTATCCCACTTTCAAATCAGGTGATTCCAGTTTCCCAGTTTGGGAATAGCACAGCTTCTTCGTCGTTCCAATCAAACCAGGATGAATCACTTTGTGAGAAGCTTGATTTGGATACATAAAGTGGTGGAGAATCACCAGGAAGTTGAATAAATCTCATAGGAGTTGGGATGAAGAAGTTATCCCACTTTCAAATCAGGTGATTCCAGTTTCCCAGTTTGGGAATAGCACAGCTTCTTCGTCGTTCCAATCAAACCAGGATGAATCACTTTGTGAGAAGCTTGATTTGGATACATAAAGTGGTGGAGAATCACCAGGAAGTTGAATAAATCTCATAGGAGTTGGGATGAAGAAGTTATCCCACTTTCAAATCAGGTGATTCCAGTTTCCCAGTTTGGGAATAGCACAGCTTCTTCGTCGTTCCAATCAAACCAGGATGAATCACTTTGTGAGAAGCTTGATTTGGATACATAAAGTGGTGGAGAATCACCAGGAAGTTGAATAAATCTCATAGGAGTTGGGATGAAGAAGTTATCCCACTTTCAAATCAGGTGATTCCAGTTTCCCAGTTTGGGAATAGCACAGCTTCTTCGTCGTTCCAATCAAACCAGGATGAATCACTTTGTGAGAAGCTTGATTTGGATACATAAAGTGGTGGAGAATCACCAGGAAGTTGAATAAATCTCATAGGAGTTGGGATGAAGAAGTTATCCCACTTTCAAATCAGGTGATTCCAGTTTCCCAGTTTGGGAATAGCACAGCTTCTTCGTCGTTCCAATCAAACCAGGATGAATCACTTTGTGAGAAGCTTGATTTGGATACATAAAGTGGTGGAGAATCACCAGGAAGTTGAATAAATCTCATAGGAGTTGGGATGAAGAAGTTATCCCACTTTCAAATCAGGTGATTCCAGTTTCCCAGTTTGGGAATAGCACAGCTTCTTCGTCGTTCCAATCAAACCAGGATGAATCACTTTGTGAGAAGCTTGATTTGGATACATAAAGTGGTGGAGAATCACCAGGAAGTTGAATAAATCTCATAGGAGTTGGGATGAAGAAGTTATCCCACTTTCAAATCAGGTGATTCCAGTTTCCCAGTTTGGGAATAGCACAGCTTCTTCGTCGTTCCAATCAAACCAGGATGAATCACTTTGTGAGAAGCTTGATTTGGATACATAAAGTGGTGGAGAATCACCAGGAAGTTGAATAAATCTCATAGGAGTTGGGATGAAGAAGTTATCCCACTTTCAAATCAGGTGATTCCAGTTTCCCAGTTTGGGAATAGCACAGCTTCTTCGTCGTTCCAATCAAACCAGGATGAATCACTTTGTGAGAAGCTTGATTTGGATACATAAAGTGGTGGAGAATCACCAGGAAGTTGAATAAATCTCATAGGAGTTGGGATGAAGAAGTTATCCCACTTTCAAATCAGGTGATTCCAGTTTCCCAGTTTGGGAATAGCACAGCTTCTTCGTCGTTCCAATCAAACCAGGATGAATCACTTTGTGAGAAGCTTGATTTGGATACATAAAGTGGTGGAGAATCACCAGGAAGTTGAATAAATCTCATAGGAGTTGGGATGAAGAAGTTATCCCACTTTCAAATCAGGTGATTCCAGTTTCCCAGTTTGGGAATAGCACAGCTTCTTCGTCGTTCCAATCAAACCAGGATGAATCACTTTGTGAGAAGCTTGATTTGGATACATAAAGTGGTGGAGAATCACCAGGAAGTTGAATAAATCTCATAGGAGTTGGGATGAAGAAGTTATCCCACTTTCAAATCAGGTGATTCCAGTTTCCCAGTTTGGGAATAGCACAGCTTCTTCGTCGTTCCAATCAAACCAGGATGAATCACTTTGTGAGAAGCTTGATTTGGATACATAAAGTGGTGGAGAATCACCAGGAAGTTGAATAAATCTCATAGGAGTTGGGAAAAGAAGTTATCCCACTTTCAAATCAGGTGATTCCAGTTTCCCAGTTTGGGAATAGCACAGCTTCTTCGTCGTTCCAATCAAACCAGGATGAATCACTTTGTGAGAAGCTTGATTTGGATACATAAAGTGGTGGAGAATCACCAGGAAGTTGAATAAATCTCATAGGAGTTGGGATGAAGAAGTTATCCCACTTTCAAATCAGGTGATTCCAGTTTCCCAGTTTGGGAATAGCACAGCTTCTTCGTCGTTCCAATCAAACCAGGATGAATCACTTTGTGAGAAGCTTGATTTGGATACATAAAGTGGTGGAGAATCACCAGGAAGTTGAATAAATCTCATAGGAGTTGGGATGAAGAAGTTATCCCACTTTCAAATCAGGTGATTCCAGTTTCCCAGTTTGGGAATAGCACAGCTTCTTCGTCGTTCCAATCAAACCAGGATGAATCACTTTGTGAGAAGCTTGATTTGGATACATAAAGTGGTGGAGAATCACCAGGAAGTTGAATAAATCTCATAGGAGTTGGGATGAAGAAGTTATCCCACTTTCAAATCAGGTGATTCCAGTTTCCCAGTTTGGGAATAGCACAGCTTCTTCGTCGTTCCAATCAAACCAGGATGAATCACTTTGTGAGAAGCTTGATTTGGATACATAAAGTGGTGGAGAATCACCAGGAAGTTGAATAAATCTCATAGGAGTTGGGATGAAGAAGTTATCCCACTTTCAAATCAGGTGATTCCAGTTTCCCAGTTTGGGAATAGCACAGCTTCTTCGTCGTTCCAATCAAACCAGGATGAATCACTTTGTGAGAAGCTTGATTTGGATACATAAAGTGGTGGAGAATCACCAGGAAGTTGAATAAATCTCATAGGAGTTGGGATGAAGAAGTTATCCCACTTTCAAATCAGGTGATTCCAGTTTCCCAGTTTGGGAATAGCACAGCTTCTTCGTCGTTCCAATCAAACCAGGATGAATCACTTTGTGAGAAGCTTGATTTGGATACATAAAGTGGTGGAGAATCACCAGGAAGTTGAATAAATCTCATAGGAGTTGGGATGAAGAAGTTATCCCACTTTCAAATCAGGTGATTCCAGTTTCCCAGTTTGGGAATAGCACAGCTTCTTCGTCGTTCCAATCAAACCAGGATGAATCACTTTGTGAGAAGCTTGATTTGGATACATAAAGTGGTGGAGAATCACCAGGAAGTTGAATAAATCTCATAGGAGTTGGGAAAAGAAGTTATCCCACTTTCAAATCAGGTGATTCCAGTTTCCCAGTTTGGGAATAGCACAGCTTCTTCGTCGTTCCAATCAAACCAGGATGAATCACTTTGTGAGAAGCTTGATTTGGATACATAAAGTGGTGGAGAATCACCAGGAAGTTGAATAAATCTCATAGGAGTTGGGATGAAGAAGTTATCCCACTTTCAAATCAGGTGATTCCAGTTTCCCAGTTTGGGAATAGCACAGCTTCTTCGTCGTTCCAATCAAACCAGGATGAATCACTTTGTGAGAAGCTTGATTTGGATACATAAAGTGGTGGAGAATCACCAGGAAGTTGAATAAATCTCATAGGAGTTGGGAAAGAAGTTATCCCACTTTCAAATCAGGTGATTCCAGTTTCCCAGTTTGGGAATAGCACAGCTTCTTCGTCGTTCCAATCAAACCAGGATGAATCACTTTGTGAGAAGCTTGATTTGGATACATAAAGTGGTGGAGAATCACCAGGAAGTTGAATAAATCTCATAGGAGTTGGGATGAAGAAGTTATCCCACTTTCAAATCAGGTGATTCCAGTTTCCCAGTTTGGGAATAGCACAGCTTCTTCGTCGTTCCAATCAAACCAGGATGAATCACTTTGTGAGAAGCTTGATTTGGATACATAAAGTGGTGGAGAATCACCAGGAAGTTGAATAAATCTCATAGGAGTTGGGATGAAGAAGTTATCCCACTTTCAAATCAGGTGATTCCAGTTTCCCAGTTTGGGAATAGCACAGCTTCTTCGTCGTTCCAATCAAACCAGGATGAATCACTTTGTGAGAAGCTTGATTTGGATACATAAAGTGGTGGAGAATCACCAGGAAGTTGAATAAATCTCATAGGAGTTGGGATGAAGAAGTTATCCCACTTTCAAATCAGGTGATTCCAGTTTCCCAGTTTGGGAATAGCACAGCTTCTTCGTCGTTCCAATCAAACCAGGATGAATCACTTTGTGAGAAGCTTGATTTGGATACATAAAGTGGTGGAGAATCACCAGGAAGTTGAATAAATCTCATAGGAGTTGGGATGAAGAAGTTATCCCACTTTCAAATCAGGTGATTCCAGTTTCCCAGTTTGGGAATAGCACAGCTTCTTCGTCGTTCCAATCAAACCAGGATGAATCACTTTGTGAGAAGCTTGATTTGGATACATAAAGTGGTGGAGAATCACCAGGAAGTTGAATAAATCTCATAGGAGTTGGGATGAAGAAGTTATCCCACTTTCAAATCAGGTGATTCCAGTTTCCCAGTTTGGGAATAGCACAGCTTCTTCGTCGTTCCAATCAAACCAGGATGAATCACTTTGTGAGAAGCTTGATTTGGATACATAAAGTGGTGGAGAATCACCAGGAAGTTGAATAAATCTCATAGGAGTTGGGATGAAGAAGTTATCCCACTTTCAAATCAGGTGATTCCAGTTTCCCAGTTTGGGAATAGCACAGCTTCTTCGTCGTTCCAATCAAACCAGGATGAATCACTTTGTGAGAAGCTTGATTTGGATACATAAAGTGGTGGAGAATCACCAGGAAGTTGAATAAATCTCATAGGAGTTGGGATGAAGAAGTTATCCCACTTTCAAATCAGGTGATTCCAGTTTCCCAGTTTGGGAATAGCACAGCTTCTTCGTCGTTCCAATCAAACCAGGATGAATCACTTTGTGAGAAGCTTGATTTGGATACATAAAGTGGTGGAGAATCACCAGGAAGTTGAATAAATCTCATAGGAGTTGGGATGAAGAAGTTATCCCACTTTCAAATCAGGTGATTCCAGTTTCCCAGTTTGGGAATAGCACAGCTTCTTCGTCGTTCCAATCAAACCAGGATGAATCACTTTGTGAGAAGCTTGATTTGGATACATAAAGTGGTGGAGAATCACCAGGAAGTTGAATAAATCTCATAGGAGTTGGGATGAAGAAGTTATCCCACTTTCAAATCAGGTGATTCCAGTTTCCCAGTTTGGGAATAGCACAGCTTCTTCGTCGTTCCAATCAAACCAGGATGAATCACTTTGTGAGAAGCTTGATTTGGATACATAAAGTGGTGGAGAATCACCAGGAAGTTGAATAAATCTCATAGGAGTTGGGATGAAGAAGTTATCCCACTTTCAAATCAGGTGATTCCAGTTTCCCAGTTTGGGAATAGCACAGCTTCTTCGTCGTTCCAATCAAACCAGGATGAATCACTTTGTGAGAAGCTTGATTTGGATACATAAAGTGGTGGAGAATCACCAGGAAGTTGAATAAATCTCATAGGAGTTGGGAAAAGAAGTTATCCCACTTTCAAATCAGGTGATTCCAGTTTCCCAGTTTGGGAATAGCACAGCTTCTTCGTCGTTCCAATCAAACCAGGATGAATCACTTTGTGAGAAGCTTGATTTGGATACATAAAGTGGTGGAGAATCACCAGGAAGTTGAATAAATCTCATAGGAGTTGGGATGAAGAAGTTATCCCACTTTCAAATCAGGTGATTCCAGTTTCCCAGTTTGGGAATAGCACAGCTTCTTCGTCGTTCCAATCAAACCAGGATGAATCACTTTGTGAGAAGCTTGATTTGGATACATAAAGTGGTGGAGAATCACCAGGAAGTTGAATAAATCTCATAGGAGTTGGGATGAAGAAGTTATCCCACTTTCAAATCAGGTGATTCCAGTTTCCCAGTTTGGGAATAGCACAGCTTCTTCGTCGTTCCAATCAAACCAGGATGAATCACTTTGTGAGAAGCTTGATTTGGATACATAAAGTGGTGGAGAATCACCAGGAAGTTGAATAAATCTCATAGGAGTTGGGATGAAGAAGTTATCCCACTTTCAAATCAGGTGATTCCAGTTTCCCAGTTTGGGAATAGCACAGCTTCTTCGTCGTTCCAATCAAACCAGGATGAATCACTTTGTGAGAAGCTTGATTTGGATACATAAAGTGGTGGAGAATCACCAGGAAGTTGAATAAATCTCATAGGAGTTGGGATGAAGAAGTTATCCCACTTTCAAATCAGGTGATTCCAGTTTCCCAGTTTGGGAATAGCACAGCTTCTTCGTCGTTCCAATCAAACCAGGATGAATCACTTTGTGAGAAGCTTGATTTGGATACATAAAGTGGTGGAGAATCACCAGGAAGTTGAATAAATCTCATAGGAGTTGGGATGAAGAAGTTATCCCACTTTCAAATCAGGTGATTCCAGTTTCCCAGTTTGGGAATAGCACAGCTTCTTCGTCGTTCCAATCAAACCAGGATGAATCACTTTGTGAGAAGCTTGATTTGGATACATAAAGTGGTGGAGAATCACCAGGAAGTTGAATAAATCTCATAGGAGTTGGGATGAAGAAGTTATCCCACTTTCAAATCAGGTGATTCCAGTTTCCCAGTTTGGGAATAGCACAGCTTCTTCGTCGTTCCAATCAAACCAGGATGAATCACTTTGTGAGAAGCTTGATTTGGATACATAAAGTGGTGGAGAATCACCAGGAAGTTGAATAAATCTCATAGGAGTTGGGATGAAGAAGTTATCCCACTTTCAAATCAGGTGATTCCAGTTTCCCAGTTTGGGAATAGCACAGCTTCTTCGTCGTTCCAATCAAACCAGGATGAATCACTTTGTGAGAAGCTTGATTTGGATACATAAAGTGGTGGAGAATCACCAGGAAGTTGAATAAATCTCATAGGAGTTGGGATGAAGAAGTTATCCCACTTTCAAATCAGGTGATTCCAGTTTCCCAGTTTGGGAATAGCACAGCTTCTTCGTCGTTCCAATCAAACCAGGATGAATCACTTTGTGAGAAGCTTGATTTGGATACATAAAGTGGTGGAGAATCACCAGGAAGTTGAATAAATCTCATAGGAGTTGGGATGAAGAAGTTATCCCACTTTCAAATCAGGTGATTCCAGTTTCCCAGTTTGGGAATAGCACAGCTTCTTCGTCGTTCCAATCAAACCAGGATGAATCACTTTGTGAGAAGCTTGATTTGGATACATAAAGTGGTGGAGAATCACCAGGAAGTTGAATAAATCTCATAGGAGTTGGGATGAAGAAGTTATCCCACTTTCAAATCAGGTGATTCCAGTTTCCCAGTTTGGGAATAGCACAGCTTCTTCGTCGTTCCAATCAAACCAGGATGAATCACTTTGTGAGAAGCTTGATTTGGATACATAAAGTGGTGGAGAATCACCAGGAAGTTGAATAAATCTCATAGGAGTTGGGATGAAGAAGTTATCCCACTTTCAAATCAGGTGATTCCAGTTTCCCAGTTTGGGAATAGCACAGCTTCTTCGTCGTTCCAATCAAACCAGGATGAATCACTTTGTGAGAAGCTTGATTTGGATACATAAAGTGGTGGAGAATCACCAGGAAGTTGAATAAATCTCATAGGAGTTGGGATGAAGAAGTTATCCCACTTTCAAATCAGGTGATTCCAGTTTCCCAGTTTGGGAATAGCACAGCTTCTTCGTCGTTCCAATCAAACCAGGATGAATCACTTTGTGAGAAGCTTGATTTGGATACATAAAGTGGTGGAGAATCACCAGGAAGTTGAATAAATCTCATAGGAGTTGGGATGAAGAAGTTATCCCACTTTCAAATCAGGTGATTCCAGTTTCCCAGTTTGGGAATAGCACAGCTTCTTCGTCGTTCCAATCAAACCAGGATGAATCACTTTGTGAGAAGCTTGATTTGGATACATAAAGTGGTGGAGAATCACCAGGAAGTTGAATAAATCTCATAGGAGTTGGGATGAAGAAGTTATCCCACTTTCAAATCAGGTGATTCCAGTTTCCCAGTTTGGGAATAGCACAGCTTCTTCGTCGTTCCAATCAAACCAGGATGAATCACTTTGTGAGAAGCTTGATTTGGATACATAAAGTGGTGGAGAATCACCAGGAAGTTGAATAAATCTCATAGGAGTTGGGATGAAGAAGTTATCCCACTTTCAAATCAGGTGATTCCAGTTTCCCAGTTTCCCAGTTTGGGAATAGCACAGCTTCTTTCGTCGTTCCAAACAAACCAGGATGAATCACTTTGTGAGAAGCTTGATTTGGATACATAAAGTGGTGGAGAATCACCAGGAAGTTGAATAAATCTCATAGGAGTTGGGATGAAGAAGTTATCCCACTTTCAAATCAGGTGATTCCAGTTTCCCAGTTTGGGAATAGCACAGCTTCTTCGTCGTTCCAATCAAACCAGGATGAATCACTTTGTAGAAGCTTGATTTGGATACATAAAGTGGTGGAGAATCACCAGGAAGTTGAATAAATCTCATAGGAGTTGGGATGAAGAAGTTATCCCACTTTCAAATCAGGTGATTCCAGTTTCCCAGTTTGGGAATAGCACAGCTTCTTCGTCGTTCCAATCAAACCAGGATGAATCACTTTGTGAGAAGCTTGATTTGGATACATAAAGTGGTGGAGAATCACCAGGAAGTTGAATAAATCTCATAGGAGTTGGGATGAAGAAGTTATCCCACTTTCAAATCAGGTGATTCCATTTCCCAGTTTGGGAATAGCACAGCTTCTTCGTCGTTCCAATCAAACCAGGATGAATCACTTTGTGAGAAGCTTGATTTGGATACATAAAGTGTGGAGAATCACCAGGAAGTTGAATAAATCTCATAGGAGTTGGGATGAAGAAGTTATCCCACTTTCAAATCAGGTGATTCCAGTTTCCCAGTTTGGGAATAGCACAGCTTCTTCGTCGTTCCAATCAAACCAGGATGAATCACTTTGTAAGAAGCTTGATTTGGATACATAAAGTGGTGGAGAATCACCAGGAAGTTGAATAAATCTCATAGGAGTTGGATGAAGAAGTTATCCCACTTTCAAATCAGGTGATTCCAGTTTCCCAGTTTGGGAATAGCACAGCTTCTTCGTCGTTTCCAATCAAACCAGGATGAATCACTTTGTGAGAAGCTTGATTTGGATACATAAAGTGGTGGAGAATCACCAGGAAGTTGAATAAATCTCATAGGAGTTGGGATGAAGAAGTTCCCACTTTCAAATCAGGTGATTCCAGTTTCCCAGTTTGGGAATAGCACAGCTTCATCGTCGTTCAATCAAACCAGGATGAATCACTTTGTGAGAAGCTTGATTTGGATACATAAAGTGGTGGAGAATCACCAGGAAGTTGAATAAATCTCATAGGAGTTGGGATGAAGAAGTTATCCCACTTTCAAATCAGGTGATTCCAGTTTCCCAGTTTGGGAATAGCACAGCTTCTTCGTCGTTCCAATCAAACCAGGATGAATCACTTTGTGAGAAGCTTGATTTGGATACATAAAGTGGTGGAGAATCACCAGGAAGTTGAATAAATCTCATAGGAGTTGGATGAAGAAGTTATCCCACTTTCAAATCAGGTGATTCCAGTTTCCCAGTTTGGGAATAGCACAGCTTCTTCGTCGTTCCAATCAAACCAGGATGAATCACTTTGTGAGAAGCTTGATTTGGATACATAAAGTGGTGGAGAATCACCAGGAAGTTGAATAAATCTCATAGGAGTTGGGATGAAGAAGTTATCCCACTTTCAAATCAGGTGATTCCAGTTTCCCAGTTTGGGAATAGCACAGCTTCTTCGTCGTTCCAATCAAACCAGGATGAATCACTTTGTGAGAAGCTTGATTTGGATACATCAAGTGGTGGAGAATAGCCAGGAAGTTGAATAAATCTCATAGGAGTTGGGATGAAGAAGTTATCCCACTTTCAAATCAGGTGATTCCAGTTTCCCTTCCCAGTTTGGGAATAGCACAGCTTCTTCGTCGTTCCAATCAAACCAGGATGAATCACTTTGTGAGAAGCTTGATTTGGATACATAAAGTGGTGGAGAATCACCAGGAAGTTGAATAAATCTCATAGGAGTTGGGATGAAGAAGTTATCCCACTTTCAAATCAGGTGATTCCAGTTTCCCAGTTTGGGAATAGCACAGCTTCTTCGTCGTTCCAATCAAACCAGGATGAATCACTTTGTGAGAAGCTTGATTTGGATACATAAAGTGGTGGAGAATCACCAGGAAGTTGAATAAATCTCATAGGAGTTGGGATGAAGAAGTTATCCCACTTTCAAATCAGGTGATTCCAGTTTCCCAGTTTGGGAATAGCACAGCTTCTTCGTCGTTCCAATCAAACCAGGATGAATCACTTTGTGAGAAGCTTGATTTGGATACATAAAGTGGTGGAGAATCACCAGGAAGTTGAATAAATCTCATAGGAGTTGGGAAAAGAAGTTATCCCACTTTCAAATCAGGTGATTCCAGTTTCCCAGTTTGGGAATAGGACAGCTTCTTCGTCGTTCCAATCAAACCAGGATGAATCACTTTGTGAGAAGCTTGATTTGGATACATAAAGTGGTGGAGAATCACCAGGAAGTTGAATAAATCTCATAGGAGTTGGGATGAAGAAGTTATCCCACTTTCAAATCAGGTGATTCCAGTTTCCCAGTTTGGGAATCACAGCTTCTTCGTCGTTCCAATCAAACAGGATGAATCACTTTGTGAGAAGCTTGATTTGGATACATAAAGTGGTGGAGAATCACCAGGAAGTTGAATAAATCTCATAGGAGTTGGGATGAAGAAGTTATCCCACTTTCAAATCAGGTGATTCCAGTTTCCCAGTTTGGGAATAGCACAGCTTCTTCGTCGTTCCAATCAAACCAGGATGAATCACTTTGTAGAAGCTTGATTTGGATACATAAAGTGGTGGAGAATCACCAGGAAGTTGAATAAATCTCATAGGAGTTGGGATGAAGAAGTTATCCCACTTTCAAATCAGGTGATTCCAGTTTCCCAGTTTGGGAATAGCACAGCTTCTTCGTCGTTCCATCAAACCAGGATGAATCACTTTGTGAGAAGCTTGATTTGGATACATAAAGTGGTGGAGAATCACCAGGAAGTTGAATAAATCTCATAGGAGTTGGGAAAAGAAGTTATCCCACTTTCAAATCAGGTGATTCCAGTTTCCCAGTTTGGGAATAGCACAGCTTCTTCGTCGTTCCAATCAAACCAGGATGAATCACTTTGTGAGAAGCTTGATTTGATACATAAAGTGGTGGAGAATCACCAGGAAGTTGAATAAATCTCATAGGAGTTGGGATGAAGAAGTTATCCCACTTTCAAATCAGGTGATTCCAGTTTCCCAGTTTGGGAATAGCACAGCTTCTTCGTCGTTCCAATCAAACCAGGATGAATCACTTTGTGAGAAGCTTGATTTGGATACATAAAGTGGTGGAGAATCACCAGGAAGTTGAATAAATCTCATAGGAGTTGGGATGAAGAAGTTATCCCACTTTCAAATCAGGTGATTCCAGTTTCCCAGTTTGGGAATAGCACAGCTTCTTCGTCGTTCCAATCAAACCAGGATGAATCACTTTGTGAGAAGCTTGATTTGGATACATAAAGTGGTGGAGAATCACCAGGAAGTTGAATAAATCTCATAGGAGTTGGGATGAAGAAGTTATCCCACTTTCAAATCAGGTGATTCCAGTTTCCCAGTTTGGGAATAGCACAGCTTCTTCGTCGTTCCAATCAAACCAGGATGAATCACTTTGTAGAAGCTTGATTTGGATACATAAAGTGGTGGAGAATCACCAGGAAGTTGAATAAATCTCATAGGAGTTGGGATGAAGAAGTTATCCCACTTTCAAATCAGGTGATTCCAGTTTCCCAGTTTGGGAATAGCACAGCTTCTTCGTCGTTCCAATCAAACCAGGATGAATCACTTTGTGAGAAGCTTGATTTGGATACATAAAGTGGTGGAGAATCACCAGGAAGTTGAATAAATCTCATAGGAGTTGGGATGAAGAAGTTATCCCACTTTCAAATCAGGTGATTCCAGTTTCCCAGTTTGGGAATAGCACAGCTTCTTCGTCGTTCCAATCAAACCAGGATGAATCACTTTGTGAGAAGCTTGATTTGGATACATAAAGTGGTGGAGAATCACCAGGAAGTTGAATAAATCTCATAGGAGTTGGGATGAAGAAGTTATCCCACTTTCAAATCAGGTGATTCCAGTTTCCCAGTTTGGGAATAGCACAGCTTCTCTCGTCGTTCCAATCAAACCAGGATGAATCACTTTGTGAGAAGCTTGATTTGGATACATAAAGTGGTGGAGAATCACCAGGAAGTTGAATAAATCTCATAGGAGTTGGGATGAAGAAGTTATCCCACTTTCAAATCAGGTGATTCCAGTTTCCCAGTTTGGGAATAGCACAGCTTCTTCGTCGTTCCAATCCAACAAACCAGGATGAATCACTTTGTGAGAAGCTTGATTTGGATACATAAAGTGGTGGAGAATCACCAGGAAGTTGAATAAATCTCATAGGAGTTGGGAAAGAAGTTATCCCACTTTCAAATCAGGTGATTCCAGTTTCCCAGTTTGGGAATAGCACAGCTTCTTCGTCGTTCCAATCAAACCAGGATGAATCACTTTGTGAGAAGCTTGATTTGGATACATAAAGTGGTGGAGAATCACCAGGAAGTTGAATAATCTCATAGGAGTTGGGATGAAGAAGTTATCCCACTTTCAAATCAGGTGATTCCAGTTTCCCAGTTTGGGAATAGCACAGCTTCTTCGTCGTTCCAATCAAACCAGGATGAATCACTTTGTGAGAAGCTTGATTTGGATACATAAAGTGGTGGAGAATCACCAGGAAGTTGAATAAATCTCATAGGAGTTGGGATGAAGAAGTTATCCCACTTTCAAATCAGGTGATTCCAGTTTCCCAGTTTGGAATAGCACAGCTTCTTCGTCGTTCCAATCAAACCAGGATGAATCACTTTGTGAGAAGCTTGATTTGGATACATAAAGTGGTGGAGAATCACCAGGAAGTTGAATAAATCTCATAGGAGTTGGGATGAAGAAGTTATCCCACTTTCAAATCAGGTGATTCCAGTTTCCCAGTTTGGGAATAGCACAGCTTCTTCGTCGTTCCATCAACCAGGATGAATCACTTTGTGAGAAGCTTGATTTGATACATAAAGTGGTGGAGAATCACCAGGAAGTTGAATAAATCTCATAGGAGTTGGCGAAAGAAGTTATCCCACTTTCAATCAGGTGATTCCAGTTTCCCAGTTTGGGAATAGCACAGCTTCTCTTCGTCGTTCCAATCAAACCAGGATGAATCACTTTGTGAGAAGCTTGATTTGGATACATAAAGTGGTGGAGAATCACCAGGAAGTTGAATAAATCTCATAGGAGTTGGGATAAAGAAGTTATCCCACTTTCAAATCAGGTGATTCCAGTTTCCCAGTTTGGGAATAGCACAGCTTCTTCGTCGTTCCAATCAAACCAGGATGAATCACTTTGTAAGAAGCTTGATTTGGATACATAAAGTGGTGGAGAATCACCAGGAAGTTGAATAAATCTCATAGGATTGGGATGAAGAAGTTATCCCACTTTCAATCAGGTGATTCCATTTCCTCCCAGTTTGGGAATAGCACAGCTTCTTCGTCGTTCCATCAAACCAGGATGAATCACTTTGTGAGAAGCTTGATTTGGATACATAAAGTGGTGGAGAATCACCAGGAGTTGAATAAATCTCATAGGAGTTGGGATGAAGAAGTTATCCCACTTTCAAATCAGGTGATTCCAGTTTCCCAGTTTGGGAATAGCACAGCTTCTCATCGTCGTTCAATCAAACCAGGATGAATCACTTTGTA
>NW_026016868.1:0-35044 GCF_020379485.1 Brassica napus | reverse complement strand
TTCCTGGTGATTCTCCCAACTACTTTATGTATCAAAATCAAGCTTCTTACATCCCGATTCATCCTGGTTTGATTAGAATGACCAAAGAAGGCTGTCATATTCCCAAAGGAAACTGGGATCACCTGATTTGAAAGTGGGATAGCTCTCTTCATCCTAACTCCTATGAGATATTCAGCTTCCTGGTGATTCTCCACTACTTTATGTATCAAAATCAAGCTTCTTACAATCGCGATTCCTCCTTGTTTGATTAGAATGACAAAGAAGCTGTCATATTCCCAAACAGGAAAACTGGGATCACCTGATTTGAAAGTGGGATAGCTTCTTCATCCTTAACTCCTATGAGATTTATTCCTTCCTGGTGATTTCTCCACTACTTTATGTATCAAAATCAAGCTTCTTACATCGCGATTCATCCTGGTTTGATTAGAATGACAAAGAAGCTGTCATATTCCCAACAGGAAAACTGGGATCACTGATTTGAAAGTGGGATAGCTTCTTCATCCTAACTCCTATGAGATTTATTCGCTTCCTGGTGATTCCACTACTTATGTTTCAAAATCAAGCTTCTTACATCGCGATTCATCCTGGTTTGATTAGAATGACAAAGAAGCTGTCATATTCCCAAACAGGAAAACTGGGATCACCTGATTTGAAAGTGGGATAGCTTCTTCATCCTAACTCCTATGAGATTTA
The DNA here is from genome assembly GCF_020379485.1 of Brassica napus. Taxonomy (NCBI): domain Eukaryota; kingdom Viridiplantae; phylum Streptophyta; class Magnoliopsida; order Brassicales; family Brassicaceae; genus Brassica; species Brassica napus. The sequence continues at coordinate 34,351 of NW_026016868.1, read as the reverse complement.
TTCGACTCCTGTGATTCTCCACTACTTTAGTTTCAAAATCAAGCTTCTTACATCGCGATTCATCCTGGTTTGATTAGAATGACAAAGAAGCTGTCATATCCCAAACAGGAAAAACTGGGATCACCTGATTTGAAAGTGGGATAGCTTCTTCATCCTAACTCTATGAGATTTATTCAGCTTCCTGGGATTCTCACTACTTTATGATCAAAATCAAGCTTCTTACATCGCGATTCATCCTGGTTTGATTAGAATGACAAAGAAGCTGTCATATTCCCAAACAGGAAAACTGGGATCCACCTGATTGAAAGTGGGATAGCTTCTTCATCCTAACTCCTATGAGATTTATTCAACTTCCTGGTGATTCTCCACTACTTTATGTATCAAAATCAAGCTTCTTACATCGCGATTCATCCTGGTTTGATTAGAATGACAAGAAGCTGTCATATTCCCAAACAGGAAAACTGGGATCACCTGATTTGAAAGTGGGATAGCTTCTTCATCCTAACTCCTATGAGATTTATTCAGCTTCCTGGTGATTCTCCACTACTTTATGTATCAAAATCAAGCTTCTTACATCGCGATTCATCCTGGTTTGATTAGAATGACAAAGAAGCTGTCATATTCCCAAACAGGAAAACTGGGATCACCTGATTTGAAAGTGGGATAGCTTCTTCATCCTAACTCCTATGAGATTTATTCGACTTCCTGGTGATTCTCCACTACTTTATGTATCAAAATCAAGCTTCTTACATCGCGATTCATCCTGGTTTGATTAGAATGACAAAGAAGCTGTCATATTCCCAAACAGGAAAACTGGGATCACCTGATTTGAAAGTGGGATAGCTTCTTCATCCTAACTCCTATGAGATTTATTCAGCTTCCTGGTGATTCTCCACTACTTTATGTATCAAAATCAAGCTTCTTACATCGCGATTCATCCTGGTTTGATTAGAATGACAAAGAAGCTGTCATATTCCCAAACAGGAAAACTGGGATCACCTGATTTGAAAGTGGGATAGCTTCTTCATCCTAACTCCTATGAGATTTATTCAACTTCCTGGTGATTCTCCACTACTTTATGTATCAAAATCAAGCTTCTTACATCGCGATTCATCCTGGTTTGATTAGAATGACAAAGAAGCTGTCATATTCCCAAACAGGAAAACTGGGATCACCTGATTTGAAAGTGGGATAGCTTCTTCATCCTAACTCCTATGAGATTATTCGACTTCCTGGTGATTCTCCACTACTTTATGTATCAAAATCAAGCTTCTTACATCGCGATTATCCTGGTTTGATTAGAATGACAAAGAAGCTGTCATATTCCCAAACAGGAAAACTGGGATCACCTGATTTGAAAGTGGGATAGCTTCTTCATCCTAACTCCTATGAGATTTATTCAGCTTCCTGGTGATTCTCCACTACTTTATGTATCAAAATCAAGCTTCTTACATCGCGATTCATCCTGGTTTGATTAGAATGACAAAGAAGCTGTCATATTCCCAAACAGGAAAACTGGGATCACCTGATTTGAAAGTGGGATAGCTTCTTCATCCTAACTCCTATGAGATTTATTCAGCTTCCTGGTGATTCTCCACTACTTTATGTATCAAAATCAAGCTTCTTACATCGCGATTCATCCTGGTTTGATTAGAATGACAAAGAAGCTGTCATATTCCCAAACAGGAAAACTGGGATCACCTGATTTGAAAGTGGGATAGCTTCTTCATCCTAACTCCTATGAGATTTATTCAGCTTCCTGGTGATTCTCCACTACTTTATGTATCAAAATCAAGCTTCTTACATCGCGATTCATCCTGGTTTGATTAGAATGACAAAGAAGCTGTCATATTCCCAAACAGGAAAACTGGGATCACCTGATTTGAAAGTGGGATAGCTTCTTCATCCTAACTCCTATGAGATTTATTCAGCTTCCTGGTGATTCTCCACTACTTTATGTATCAAAATCAAGCTTCTTACATCGCGATTCATCCTGGTTTGATTAGAATGACAAAGAAGCTGTCATATTCCCAAACAGGAAAACTGGGATCACCTGATTTGAAAGTGGGATAGCTTCTTCATCCTAACTCCTATGAGATTTATTCAGCTTCCTGGTGATTCTCCACTACTTTATGTATCAAAATCAAGCTTCTTACATCGCGATTCATCCTGGTTTGATTAGAATGACAAAGAAGCTGTCATATTCCCAAACAGGAAAACTGGGATCACCTGATTTGAAAGTGGGATAGCTTCTTCATCCTAACTCCTATGAGATTTATTCAGCTTCCTGGTGATTCTCCACTACTTTATGTATCAAAATCAAGCTTCTTACATCGCGATTCATCCTGGTTTGATTAGAATGACAAAGAAGCTGTCATATTCCCAAACAGGAAAACTGGGATCACCTGATTTGAAAGTGGGATAGCTTCTTCATCCTAACTCCTATGAGATTTATTCAGCTTCCTGGTGATTCTCCACTACTTTATGTATCAAAATCAAGCTTCTTACATCGCGATTCATCCTGGTTTGATTAGAATGACAAAGAAGCTGTCATATTCCCAAACAGGAAAACTGGGATCACCTGATTTGAAAGTGGGATAGCTTCTTCATCCTAACTCCTATGAGATTTATTCAGCTTCCTGGTGATTCTCCACTACTTTATGTATCAAAATCAAGCTTCTTACATCGCGATTCATCCTGGTTTGATTAGAATGACAAAGAAGCTGTCATATTCCCAAACAGGAAAACTGGGATCACCTGATTTGAAAGTGGGATAGCTTCTTCATCCTAACTCCTATGAGATTTATTCAGCTTCCTGGTGATTCTCCACTACTTTATGTATCAAAATCAAGCTTCTTACATCGCGATTCATCCTGGTTTGATTAGAATGACAAAGAAGCTGTCATATTCCCAAACAGGAAAACTGGGATCACCTGATTTGAAAGTGGGATAGCTTCTTCATCCTAACTCCTATGAGATTTATTCAGCTTCCTGGTGATTCTCCACTACTTTATGTATCAAAATCAAGCTTCTTACATCGCGATTCATCCTGGTTTGATTAGAATGACAAAGAAGCTGTCATATTCCCAAACAGGAAAACTGGGATCACCTGATTTGAAAGTGGGATAGCTTCTTCATCCTAACTCCTATGAGATTTATTCAGCTTCCTGGTGATTCTCCACTACTTTATGTATCAAAATCAAGCTTCTTACATCGCGATTCATCCTGGTTTGATTAGAATGACAAAGAAGCTGTCATATTCCCAAACAGGAAAACTGGGATCACCTGATTTGAAAGTGGGATAGCTTCTTCATCCTAACTCCTATGAGATTTATTCACTTCCTGGTGATTCTCCACTACTTTATGTATCAAAATCAAGCTTCTTACATCGCGATTCATCCTGGTTTGATTAGAATGACAAAGAAGCTGTCATATTCCCAAACAGGAAAACTGGGATCACCTGATTTGAAAGTGGGATAGCTTCTTCATCCTAACTCCTATGAGATTTATTCAGCTTCCTGGTGATTCTCCACTACTTTATGTATCAAAATCAAGCTTCTTACATCGCGATTCATCCTGGTTTGATTAGAATGACAAAGAAGCTGTCATATTCCCAAACAGGAAAACTGGGATCACCTGATTTGAAAGTGGGATAGCTTCTTCATCCTAACTCCTATGAGATTTATTCGCTTCCTGGTGATTCTCCACTACTTTATGTATCAAAATCAAGCTTCTTACATCGCGATTCATCCTGGTTTGATTAGAATGACAAAGAAGCTGTCATATTCCCAAACAGGAAAACTGGGATCACCTGATTTGAAAGTGGGATAGCTTCTTCATCCTAACTCCTATGAGATTTATTCAGCTTCCTGGTGATTCTCCACTACTTTATGTATCAAAATCAAGCTTCTTACATCGCGATTCATCCTGGTTTGATTAGAATGACAAAGAAGCTGTCATATTCCCAAACAGGAAAACTGGGATCACCTGATTTGAAAGTGGGATAGCTTCTTCATCCTAACTCCTATGAGATTTATTCAGCTTCCTGGTGATTCTCCACTACTTTATGTATCAAAATCAAGCTTCTTACATCGCGATTCATCCTGGTTTGATTAGAATGACAAAGAAGCTGTCATATTCCCAAACAGGAAAACTGGGATCACCTGATTTGAAAGTGGGATAGCTTCTTCATCCTAACTCCTATGAGATTTATTCAGCTTCCTGGTGATTCTCCACTACTTTATGTATCAAAATCAAGCTTCTTACATCGCGATTCATCCTGGTTTGATTAGAATGACAAAGAAGCTGTCATATTCCCAAACAGGAAAACTGGGATCACCTGATTTGAAAGTGGGATAGCTTCTTCATCCTAACTCCTATGAGATTTATTCAGCTTCCTGGTGATTCTCCACTACTTTATGTATCAAAATCAAGCTTCTTACATCGCGATTCATCCTGGTTTGATTAGAATGACAAAGAAGCTGTCATATTCCCAAACAGGAAAACTGGGATCACCTGATTTGAAAGTGGGATAGCTTCTTCATCCTAACTCCTATGAGATTTATTCAGCTTCCTGGTGATTCTCCACTACTTTATGTATCAAAATCAAGCTTCTTACATCGCGATTCATCCTGGTTTGATTAGAATGACAAAGAAGCTGTCATATTCCCAAACAGGAAAACTGGGATCACCTGATTTGAAAGTGGGATAGCTTCTTCATCCTAACTCCTATGAGATTTATTCAGCTTCCTGGTGATTCTCCACTACTTTATGTATCAAAATCAAGCTTCTTACATCGCGATTCATCCTGGTTTGATTAGAATGACAAAGAAGCTGTCATATTCCCAAACAGGAAAACTGGGATCACCTGATTTGAAAGTGGGATAGCTTCTTCATCCTAACTCCTATGAGATTTATTCAGCTTCCTGGTGATTCTCCACTACTTTATGTATCAAAATCAAGCTTCTTACATCGCGATTCATCCTGGTTTGATTAGAATGACAAAGAAGCTGTCATATTCCCAAACAGGAAAACTGGGATCACCTGATTTGAAAGTGGGATAGCTTCTTCATCCTAACTCCTATGAGATTTATTCAGCTTCCTGGTGATTCTCCACTACTTTATGTATCAAAATCAAGCTTCTTACATCGCGATTCATCCTGGTTTGATTAGAATGACAAAGAAGCTGTCATATTCCCAAACAGGAAAACTGGGATCACCTGATTTGAAAGTGGGATAGCTTCTTCATCCTAACTCCTATGAGATTTATTCAGCTTCCTGGTGATTCTCCACTACTTTATGTATCAAAATCAAGCTTCTTACATCGCGATTCATCCTGGTTTGATTAGAATGACAAAGAAGCTGTCATATTCCCAAACAGGAAAACTGGGATCACCTGATTTGAAAGTGGGATAGCTTCTTCATCCTAACTCCTATGAGATTTATTCAGCTTCCTGGTGATTCTCCACTACTTTATGTATCAAAATCAAGCTTCTTACATCGCGATTCATCCTGGTTTGATTAGAATGACAAAGAAGCTGTCATATTCCCAAACAGGAAAACTGGGATCACCTGATTTGAAAGTGGGATAGCTTCTTCATCCTAACTCCTATGAGATTTATTCAGCTTCCTGGTGATTCTCCACTACTTTATGTATCAAAATCAAGCTTCTTACATCGCGATTCATCCTGGTTTGATTAGAATGACAAAGAAGCTGTCATATTCCCAAACAGGAAAACTGGGATCACCTGATTTGAAAGTGGGATAGCTTCTTCATCCTAACTCCTATGAGATTTATTCAGCTTCCTGGTGATTCTCCACTACTTTATGTATCAAAATCAAGCTTCTTACATCGCGATTCATCCTGGTTTGATTAGAATGACAAAGAAGCTGTCATATTCCCAAACAGGAAAACTGGGATCACCTGATTTGAAAGTGGGATAGCTTCTTCATCCTAACTCCTATGAGATTTATTCGCTTCCTGGTGATTCTCCACTACTTTATGTATCAAAATCAAGCTTCTTACATCGCGATTCATCCTGGTTTGATTAGAATGACAAAGAAGCTGTCATATTCCCAAACAGGAAAACTGGGATCACCTGATTTGAAAGTGGGATAGCTTCTTCATCCTAACTCCTATGAGATTTATTCAGCTTCCTGGTGATTCTCCACTACTTTATGTATCAAAATCAAGCTTCTTACATCGCGATTCATCCTGGTTTGATTAGAATGACAAAGAAGCTGTCATATTCCCAAACAGGAAAACTGGGATCACCTGATTTGAAAGTGGGATAGCTTCTTCATCCTAACTCCTATGAGATTTATTCAGCTTCCTGGTGATTCTCCACTACTTTATGTATCAAAATCAAGCTTCTTACATCGCGATTCATCCTGGTTTGATTAGAATGACAAAGAAGCTGTCATATTCCCAAACAGGAAAACTGGGATCACCTGATTTGAAAGTGGGATAGCTTCTTCATCCTAACTCCTATGAGATTTATTCAGCTTCCTGGTGATTCTCCACTACTTTATGTATCAAAATCAAGCTTCTTACATCGCGATTCATCCTGGTTTGATTAGAATGACAAAGAAGCTGTCATATTCCCAAACAGGAAAACTGGGATCACCTGATTTGAAAGTGGGATAGCTTCTTCATCCTAACTCCTATGAGATTTATTCAGCTTCCTGGTGATTCTCCACTACTTTATGTATCAAAATCAAGCTTCTTACATCGCGATTCATCCTGGTTTGATTAGAATGACAAAGAAGCTGTCATATTCCCAAACAGGAAAACTGGGATCACCTGATTTGAAAGTGGGATAGCTTCTTCATCCTAACTCCTATGAGATTTATTCAGCTTCCTGGTGATTCTCCACTACTTTATGTATCAAAATCAAGCTTCTTACATCGCGATTCATCCTGGTTTGATTAGAATGACAAAGAAGCTGTCATATTCCCAAACAGGAAAACTGGGATCACCTGATTTGAAAGTGGGATAGCTTCTTCATCCTAACTCCTATGAGATTTATTCAGCTTCCTGGTGATTCTCCACTACTTTATGTATCAAAATCAAGCTTCTTACATCGCGATTCATCCTGGTTTGATTAGAATGACAAAGAAGCTGTCATATTCCCAAACAGGAAAACTGGGATCACCTGATTTGAAAGTGGGATAGCTTCTTCATCCTAACTCCTATGAGATTTATTCAGCTTCCTGGTGATTCTCCACTACTTTATGTATCAAAATCAAGCTTCTTACATCGCGATTCATCCTGGTTTGATTAGAATGACAAAGAAGCTGTCATATTCCCAAACAGGAAAACTGGGATCACCTGATTTGAAAGTGGGATAGCTTCTTCATCCTAACTCCTATGAGATTTATTCGACTTCCTGGTGATTCTCCACTACTTTATGTATCAAAATCAAGCTTCTTACATCGCGATTCATCCTGGTTTGATTAGAATGACAAAGAAGCTGTCATATTCCCAAACAGGAAAACTGGGATCACCTGATTTGAAAGTGGGATAGCTTCTTCATCCTAACTCCTATGAGATTTATTCAGCTTCCTGGTGATTCTCCACTACTTTATGTATCAAAATCAAGCTTCTTACATCGCGATTCATCCTGGTTTGATTAGAATGACAAAGAAGCTGTCATATTCCCAAACAGGAAAACTGGGATCACCTGATTTGAAAGTGGGATAGCTTCTTCATCCTAACTCCTATGAGATTTATTCAGCTTCCTGGTGATTCTCCACTACTTTATGTATCAAAATCAAGCTTCTTACATCGCGATTCATCCTGGTTTGATTAGAATGACAAAGAAGCTGTCATATTCCCAAACAGGAAAACTGGGATCACCTGATTTGAAAGTGGGATAGCTTCTTCATCCTAACTCCTATGAGATTTATTCAGCTTCCTGGTGATTCTCCACTACTTTATGTATCAAAATCAAGCTTCTTACATCGCGATTCATCCTGGTTTGATTAGAATGACAAAGAAGCTGTCATATTCCCAAACAGGAAAACTGGGATCACCTGATTTGAAAGTGGGATAGCTTCTTCATCCTAACTCCTATGAGATTTATTCAGCTTCCTGGTGATTCTCCACTACTTTATGTATCAAAATCAAGCTTCTTACATCGCGATTCATCCTGGTTTGATTAGAATGACAAAGAAGCTGTCATATTCCCAAACAGGAAAACTGGGATCACCTGATTTGAAAGTGGGATAGCTTCTTCATCCTAACTCCTATGAGATTTATTCAGCTTCCTGGTGATTCTCCACTACTTTATGTATCAAAATCAAGCTTCTTACATCGCGATTCATCCTGGTTTGATTAGAATGACAAAGAAGCTGTCATATTCCCAAACAGGAAAACTGGGATCACCTGATTTGAAAGTGGGATAGCTTCTTCATCCTAACTCCTATGAGATTTATTCAGCTTCCTGGTGATTCTCCACTACTTTATGTATCAAAATCAAGCTTCTTACATCGCGATTCATCCTGGTTTGATTAGAATGACAAAGAAGCTGTCATATTCCCAAACAGGAAAACTGGGATCACCTGATTTGAAAGTGGGATAGCTTCTTCATCCTAACTCCTATGAGATTTATTCAGCTTCCTGGTGATTCTCCACTACTTTATGTATCAAAATCAAGCTTCTTACATCGCGATTCATCCTGGTTTGATTAGAATGACAAAGAAGCTGTCATATTCCCAAACAGGAAAACTGGGATCACCTGATTTGAAAGTGGGATAGCTTCTTCATCCTAACTCCTATGAGATTTATTCAGCTTCCTGGTGATTCTCCACTACTTTATGTATCAAAATCAAGCTTCTTACATCGCGATTCATCCTGGTTTGATTAGAATGACAAAGAAGCTGTCATATTCCCAAACAGGAAAACTGGGATCACCTGATTTGAAAGTGGGATAGCTTCTTCATCCTAACTCCTATGAGATTTATTCAGCTTCCTGGTGATTCTCCACTACTTTATGTATCAAAATCAAGCTTCTTACATCGCGATTCATCCTGGTTTGATTAGAATGACAAAGAAGCTGTCATATTCCCAAACAGGAAAACTGGGATCACCTGATTTGAAAGTGGGATAGCTTCTTCATCCTAACTCCTATGAGATTTATTCAGCTTCCTGGTGATTCTCCACTACTTTATGTATCAAAATCAAGCTTCTTACATCGCGATTCATCCTGGTTTGATTAGAATGACAAAGAAGCTGTCATATTCCCAAACAGGAAAACTGGGATCACCTGATTTGAAAGTGGGATAGCTTCTTCATCCTAACTCCTATGAGATTTATTCAGCTTCCTGGTGATTCTCCACTACTTTATGTATCAAAATCAAGCTTCTTACATCGCGATTCATCCTGGTTTGATTAGAATGACAAAGAAGCTGTCATATTCCCAAACAGGAAAACTGGGATCACCTGATTTGAAAGTGGGATAGCTTCTTCATCCTAACTCCTATGAGATTTATTCAGCTTCCTGGTGATTCTCCACTACTTTATGTATCAAAATCAAGCTTCTTACATCGCGATTCATCCTGGTTTGATTAGAATGACAAAGAAGCTGTCATATTCCCAAACAGGAAAACTGGGATCACCTGATTTGAAAGTGGGATAGCTTCTTCATCCTAACTCCTATGAGATTTATTCAGCTTCCTGGTGATTCTCCACTACTTTATGTATCAAAATCAAGCTTCTTACATCGCGATTCATCCTGGTTTGATTAGAATGACAAAGAAGCTGTCATATTCCCAAACAGGAAAACTGGGATCACCTGATTTGAAAGTGGGATAGCTTCTTCATCCTAACTCCTATGAGATTTATTCAGCTTCCTGGTGATTCTCCACTACTTTATGTATCAAAATCAAGCTTCTTACATCGCGATTCATCCTGGTTTGATTAGAATGACAAAGAAGCTGTCATATTCCCAAACAGGAAAACTGGGATCACCTGATTTGAAAGTGGGATAGCTTCTTCATCCTAACTCCTATGAGATTTATTCAGCTTCCTGGTGATTCTCCACTACTTTATGTATCAAAATCAAGCTTCTTACATCGCGATTCATCCTGGTTTGATTAGAATGACAAAGAAGCTGTCATATTCCCAAACAGGAAAACTGGGATCACCTGATTTGAAAGTGGGATAGCTTCTTCATCCTAACTCCTATGAGATTTATTCAGCTTCCTGGTGATTCTCCACTACTTTATGTATCAAAATCAAGCTTCTTACATCGCGATTCATCCTGGTTTGATTAGAATGACAAAGAAGCTGTCATATTCCCAAACAGGAAAACTGGGATCACCTGATTTGAAAGTGGGATAGCTTCTTCATCCTAACTCCTATGAGATTTATTCAGCTTCCTGGTGATTCTCCACTACTTTATGTATCAAAATCAAGCTTCTTACATCGCGATTCATCCTGGTTTGATTAGAATGACAAAGAAGCTGTCATATTCCCAAACAGGAAAACTGGGATCACCTGATTTGAAAGTGGGATAGCTTCTTCATCCTAACTCCTATGAGATTTATTCGACTTCCTGGTGATTCTCCACTACTTTATGTATCAAAATCAAGCTTCTTACATCGCGATTCATCCTGGTTTGATTTATACACTTTTGTGTATTAGAGTGTTTCTAACCAAGTTTAAGAACAATCATACTGTTTTATGTAAGATTAAAGAGATTAAGAGAATAAGTAGAGAGAGAATACTCAAAACTCCATTAATTAATAACTGATGAGGTTTACAAGTATATATAGAGAGAGCAACAAGGGTTTTCGAAATGTATAAGCATGTGGAGTCAAAGGACAGACTGGAACTCCTTTTGAATCACTTGGCTGTGCTTTCTCACATGCTTGCACTAGTGTAAAAGCATCCTCTCCTTTCCAGCATCATACAGGCTGTCAAAGTGATCCCTTATCCTTCCTTATCCTCTTCCAACGTCTCACTTAGGATAAGAAAGGATTAACCTCAGTTAGACTCCAATTTAACCCATCCGGGTAACTTCTCTTCTTCTCACTTTAGTTACCACAGTAAAACTAAAGTTACTGTGGTAAATCCCAAAGTTACTGACTAACCCAATACTCTTCCTCTATCAATGTATCCACTCCTCATCTCCTCATCTCAACACTCCCCCTCAAGCTTGACCATGTAGAACAAGTCAAGCTTGGAAACCATGAAGACCTCCCTCATTAAAAACCTCACCAAGGAAAACCCAATGGGATAAAACCTTGATGAGGGAAAAAGAGTGGAGACTCCATGGTTAAGGGGCTCATCTCCTAGGAGTAAGATCAATGAGTCCAAGTCTTGATAGTATGGACTCCATTGTCTTCAATCTCGCTGCCTTAGTAAACACATCTGCAAGCTGATCTTCACTTCTTGTATAACATGGCAATATCACTCCAAGTATAATCATCTGCCTCACCTTGTGGCAATCAACTTCTATATGCTTCGTCCTCTCATGAAAGACTGAGTTAGAAGCAATGTGGATAGCTGCTTGATTGTCACAATGCATTGTCATAGGAGTACTCTGCTCAATCTCCAAATGCTTCAAGATCCCCTTGATCCACACCAACTCGTTTGTCAGCTTCAACATGGCTCTATACTCAGCTTCAGCACTTGAACAGGAGATAACCTTCTGCTTCTTACTCTTCCAAGTGACCAAGTTCCCTCCAATGAATGTACAATACCCAGTAGTTGATCTCCTGTCCACTCTATCTCCTGCCCAATCAGCATCACAATATCCAACCACTTCTGTACTGCCATTACAACCCATCCAAACTCCTTGACCAGACGTGCCACTCAAATACCTCAGTATCCTATCAACCATCTTCCAATGATGGACCTTTGGTGCCTGCATATGCTGACTCACTTGATTCACCGCAAAGCATATATCTGGCCTAGTGATGGTCAAGTAGATCAGCTTGCCCACCATCTTCCTGTATAGCTTAGGATCCTCAAACAGCTGCTTCTCTTCAACCTCCCCCTCACGCAGAACCTTATATCCCTCCTCGAGAGGTGTCTTGGCTATCTTTCCTCCAAGCACATCAGTCTCCTTCAACATATCCATAGTATACTTCCTTTGAGACATAAACAAACCCTCCTTTGATCTGCATATCTCAATGCCCAGAAAATACTTCATCTCTCCCAAATCCTTGATGTCAAACACAGATTTGAGAAACTCCTTAGTAGCTTGAATCCCTGCCTTATCACTCCCTGTGATAATCAAATCATCCACATACACTAGAATCACAATGATCCCTGAGGGTCCTGTCAAGGTGAAAAGAGTGTGATCTAGTTCAGACTTCCTAAAGCCTCTCCCATTGAGTGTTGTACTCAGCTTCCTGTACCAAGCTCTAGGTGATTGTTTCAGCCCATATATTGCCTTCTTCAATCTCAATACATTCCCTGGCTTTACTAGGTGCTCAAGACCAGGAGGCGGATGCATGTATACTTCATCTTCAAGTTCACCTTGCAGGAAAGCATTCTTCACATCCATTTGCCACAAATCCCACTCCAAGTTTGTTGCAATGGACAACACAATCCGAACTGTGTGCAGCTTTGCTACTGGTGCAAAGGTATCAATGTAATCCTCTCCATAGGTCTGTGTAAATCCTCTTGCAACCAATCTAGTCTTCTTCCTATCAATCTGTCCATTTGCTAGATACTTGATTGTGAAGATCCATCTACTAGATACAGCCTTCTTTCCCTTAGGCAGCTCACTCTCATACCATGTATCATTTTTGATCATAGCACCTGCTTCAGCTCCCACTGATTCTTTCCATTCCTTGTCTAACATAGCTTCTTCATAAGTCCTTGGTACATAACTCTCATCCAGACTAATCATAAAGGCATAATGCTCCTCTGGAAACTCAGCAAAGGAACACATGGCTTGAGAGGGATGCTCCACAGCCTGGGCATTGTAGTACACTCTCGTGTTTACCCAGTTGGAAGGATCCCTCTTTATCCTTGTGCTCCTCCTCAAAGCTTGAACCTGATCTTCAGTTTGAACACTAGCCGGCTCCACTTGCTCCTCTTCTGAACTGACCGGTCCGACTTGTTCTTCTCCACTAGACTGACCCTCATCCACTTCTCCACTAGACTGAACATTGTTCTCAACTTCTTGTGATGTATCTTGATCATGAAGGCCTGAATCCTCTTGGTTTTGCTCTTGCTCACCAGATTCAGTTCCATTCCCCCTCTCATGATCAAGAGGACTTGTTCTTCCAGCTCCACCAGCCTGATTGGAAGGCTCTCTCCTCCCGGGTTCCTGATCCTGGGATATCCCTATCCCGAGCTTCTCCAACAATACTCTCAGTATTGTTGCCTTATCAGATGGAGCTTGAGACAAATCCTTCAGATTTTCCCACTCCTTTTCTTCATAATAACCTTTTGTTTCAACAAACTTCACTTCTCTAGATACCATCACCCTCCTTGCTTCAGGATCATAGCACTTGTACCCCTTTTGAGTGATAGAGTAACCAATGAACATAGCCTTAGTACTCTTTGCCTCAAGCTTGTTTCTCTGCTCTCCTGGAACCATGACATAGCACACACACCCAAAGACACGTAGGTGATCAATGACAGGTTTGCTCTTGTTCAACACTTCAAATGGAGACAGGTTCTTCAATATCTTAGTTGGAACCCTGTTGATGAGATAGCAAGCAGTCTGCACAGCATCACTCCAAAACCGTTTTGGGACATTTGCATGAAACATCATCGATCTAGCAACCTCCATCAAGTGCCTATTCTTCCTCTCAGCTACACCATTCTGCTGTGGTGTATAAGGGCAGCTAGTCTGATGCACAATCCCATGCTTGGCTAGATAACTCTTGAAGGCATTGCTGATGTATTCACCTCCATTATCTGATCTCAGTACCTTCACAGTAGCATTGTATTGATTAGATACATATGCTTGGAAGTTCATAAATGCTTCTAACACCCTATCTTTAGATGGAAGCAATGTAAGCCAAGTATACTTAGACTTCTCATCAATAAATGTCACAAAGTACTTCTGGCTATCTCTAGACAAACAAGGAGCTGTCCACACATCTGAATGAACTAGATCAAAGCAATGCTCATAAGTAGTCTCTGATGTTGGAAAAACAGTCCTACAATGCTTTCCTAATATGCATGCTTCACAGTCCAAGTGATTAAATGACATATTAGGCATGATCAATTCAATTGCACGAGCATGTGGATGTCCCAATCTAGCATGCCAAGTCATACTATCACACCTATCAACAGCACTACTTAAGCACACAGAATCAAAAGGTTTAGAATTCTTAGCCATTTGAAGATGGTATAGCTGATTCTTGCTGTCCCCTCTGCCAATAACTCTCCCAGTCTTCAAATCTTGAAACTCCACTTCATCAGGTCTGAATACTACTTGACAATTAAGATCAATGGTAGCTTTCTTCACAGATAATAGATTTGAAGTGAACTGAGGCATGTAGAAGGCAGCCGTGTCCTTCTCAAACAGTTTGAGCTTTCCCACTCCTTCTATTGGGATCATAGCACCATTAGCTATCATAACACTCCCTGTTGCAGCCTTGATCTCACTTATAAGCCTCCTATCACTGATCATATGATGACTTGCTCCAGAATCAATCACAATGGGTTTAGAAGCTCCGGATTGTATAGCATGCTTCTTGCTTGCTGCTAAGGCTTGTACATGTTCCATGAACACTCTCCATTCCTTCCTGGTGATGCGATCATCAGCTCCACTCCCTTTCTCCTGCTCTTTTAACACCCCACTGTCTTCTACTGATTCCCCCATGTAGGCTGAGTAAGAACACTCTCCCACAACTCTCTTCCTACCCTTTCCTATGTTGATAGAAGCTTTGGATAGCATTCTGCACCTCCTCCTCTTCCGGAAGCCCTCACTCCTACTCCCGGTTAGCCTCCATGAGCCCTCACTCCTACTCATGGTTAGCTTCTGGAAGCTCTCACTCCTACTCCCAGTTGGCTTCCATGAGCTCTCACTCCTACTCATGGTTAGCCTCTCATCATCTCTCATTATCTCATACGCCCTTCTTATAAGCACACAGATCTCTTCCATTTCCGGAAGCTGTTCCCCTCTTAGAACCATCTCCACCAGCCACCCATATGATGACTCCATGCTCGCCAAGAGCTTCAAGACCATCTCTTGCTCTCGTGTAGTATCCCCATCCACATGGGATCTCAACCCTTGTAGTTCAACCCACAAATGTTGTAGCTTCCTCACATGGTTATTGAACTCTTCTCTTCCTGGTTTAACTCCACTGATCACCTTCTTGACTTCATACACTCTCCTAAGACTGATCTTGTTCTCATAAACATCTTCAATCTTCTCAAGCAGTGTACTTTCTTCAAGACTAAAGCAATTTCCACTTGTTTCTCTTGCTGTCTGATCTTTCTCAGCAGCTTTACCCTTCAAAGACTCTTCCTTCTCATGGTTTCTCCAAACTCCACACCTTTTCAGAGTTGTTTTCATTTGTGAGAACCACCCCCACTCAATCCCTCTCTCTTTCTTCTCTTCACGCCTTGTTGTACCAGATTGAAGCAGCTCCATTTTCTTTAGCCTAGATCTTCCCTCAAATGCTTCTAATCTCACACGCCAAGCTCAACCACAAGCTAGACCCCTCTTCTGACCTTGTTAAACACCTAAAAGGACTCCCTTGAAGCTGACTCTCCAAAAGAAACACCAACAGACACAAGCTTGAATTTTAAAGGATCTAGCTCTTGAAAAATCTCAAGAACTCTCAAGAACACTCAAGAACACTCAAGAAAAACGAAATCACTCTCTCCTTTTAAAGCAACCTGGCTCTGATACCATATACACTTTTGTGTATTAGAGTGTTTCTAACCAAGTTTAAGAACAATCATACTGTTTTATGTAAGATTAAAGAGATTAAGAGAATAAGTAGAGAGAGAATACTCAAAACTCCATTAATTAATAACTGATGAGGTTTACAAGTATATATAGAGAGAGCAACAAGGGTTTTCGAAATGTATAAGCATGTGGAGTCAAAGGACAGACTGGAACTCCTTTTGAATCACTTGGCTGTGCTTTCTCACATGCTTGCACTAGTGTAAAAGCATCCTCTCCTTTCCAGCATCATACAGGCTGTCAAAGTGATCCCTTATCCTTCCTTATCCTCTTCCAACGTCTCACTTAGGATAAGAAAGGATTAACCTCAGTTAGACTCCAATTTAACCCATCCGGGTAACTTCTCTTCTTCTCACTTTAGTTACCACAGTAAAACTAAAGTTACTGTGGTAAATCCCAAAGTTACTGACTAACCCAATACTCTTCCTCTATCAATGTATCCACTCCTCATCTCCTCATCTCAACAAAAGAAGCTGTCATATTCCCAAACAGGAAAACTGGGATCACCTGATTTGAAAGTGGGATAGCTTCTTCATCCTAACTCCTATGAGATTTATTCAGCTTCCTGGTGATTCTCCACTACTTTATGTTTCAAAATCAAGCTTCTTACATCGCGATTCATCCTGGTTTGATTAGAATGACAAAGAAGCTGTCATATTCCCAAACAGGAAAACTGGGATCACCTGATTTGAAAGTGGGATAGCTTCTTCATCCTAACTCCTATGAGATTTATTCAGCTTCCTGGTGATTCTCCACTACTTTATGTATCAAAATCAAGCTTCTTACATCGCGATTCATCCTGGTTTGATTAGAATGACAAAGAAGCTGTCATATTCCCAAACAGGAAAACTGGGATCACCTGATTTGAAAGTGGGATAGCTTCTTCATCCTAACTCCTATGAGATTTATTCAGCTTCCTGGTGATTCTCCACTACTTTATGTATCAAAATCAAGCTTCTTACATCGCGATTCATCCTGGTTTGATTAGAATGACAAAGAAGCTGTCATATTCCCAAACAGGAAAACTGGGATCACCTGATTTGAAAGTGGGATAGCTTCTTCATCCTAACTCCTATGAGATTTATTCAGCTTCCTGGTGATTCTCCACTACTTTATGTATCAAAATCAAGCTTCTTACATCGCGATTCATCCTGGTTTGATTAGAATGACAAAGAAGCTGTCATATTCCCAAACAGGAAAACTGGGATCACCTGATTTGAAAGTGGGATAGCTTCTTCATCCTAACTCCTATGAGATTTATTCAGCTTCCTGGTGATTCTCCACTACTTTATGTATCAAAATCAAGCTTCTTACATCGCGATTCATCCTGGTTTGATTAGAATGACAAAGAAGCTGTCATATTCCCAAACAGGAAAACTGGGATCACCTGATTTGAAAGTGGGATAGCTTCTTCATCCTAACTCCTATGAGATTTATTCAGCTTCCTGGTGATTCTCCACTACTTTATGTATCAAAATCAAGCTTCTTACATCGCGATTCATCCTGGTTTGATTAGAATGACAAAGAAGCTGTCATATTCCCAAACAGGAAAACTGGGATCACCTGATTTGAAAGTGGGATAGCTTCTTCATCCTAACTCCTATGAGATTTATTCACTTCCTGGTGATTCTCCACTACTTTATGTATCAAAATCAAGCTTCTTACATCGCGATTCATCCTGGTTTGATTAGAATGACAAAGAAGCTGTCATATTCCCAAACAGGAAAACTGGGATCACCTGATTTGAAAGTGGGATAGCTTCTTCATCCTAACTCCTATGAGATTTATTCAGCTTCCTGGTGATTCTCCACTACTTTATGTATCAAAATCAAGCTTCTTACATCGCGATTCATCCTGGTTTGATTAGAATGACAAAGAAGCTGTCATATTCCCAAACAGGAAAACTGGGATCACCTGATTTGAAAGTGGGATAGCTTCTTCATCCTAACTCCTATGAGATTTATTCAGCTTCCTGGTGATTCTCCACTACTTTATGTATCAAAATCAAGCTTCTTACATCGCGATTCATCCTGGTTTGATTAGAATGACAAAGAAGCTGTCATATTCCCAAACAGGAAAACTGGGATCACCTGATTTGAAAGTGGGATAGCTTCTTCATCCTAACTCCTATGAGATTTATTCAGCTTCCTGGTGATTCTCCACTACTTTATGTATCAAAATCAAGCTTCTTACATCGCGATTCATCCTGGTTTGATTAGAATGACAAAGAAGCTGTCATATTCCCAAACAGGAAAACTGGGATCACCTGATTTGAAAGTGGGATAGCTTCTTCATCCTAACTCCTATGAGATTTATTCAGCTTCCTGGTGATTCTCCACTACTTTATGTATCAAAATCAAGCTTCTTACATCGCGATTCATCCTGGTTTGATTAGAATGACAAAGAAGCTGTCATATTCCCAAACAGGAAAACTGGGATCACCTGATTTGAAAGTGGGATAGCTTCTTCATCCTAACTCCTATGAGATTTATTCGCTTCCTGGTGATTCTCCACTACTTTATGTATCAAAATCAAGCTTCTTACATCGCGATTCATCCTGGTTTGATTAGAATGACAAAGAAGCTGTCATATTCCCAAACAGGAAAACTGGGATCACCTGATTTGAAAGTGGGATAGCTTCTTCATCCTAACTCCTATGAGATTTATTCACTTCCTGGTGATTCTCCACTACTTTATGTATCAAAATCAAGCTTCTTACATCGCGATTCATCCTGGTTTGATTAGAATGACAAAGAAGCTGTCATATTCCCAAACAGGAAAACTGGGATCACCTGATTTGAAAGTGGGATAGCTTCTTCATCCTAACTCCTATGAGATTTATTCAGCTTCCTGGTGATTCTCCACTACTTTATGTATCAAAATCAAGCTTCTTACATCGCGATTCATCCTGGTTTGATTAGAATGACAAAGAAGCTGTCATATTCCCAAACAGGAAAACTGGGATCACCTGATTTGAAAGTGGGATAGCTTCTTCATCCTAACTCCTATGAGATTTATTCAGCTTCCTGGTGATTCTCCACTACTTTATGTATCAAAATCAAGCTTCTTACATCGCGATTCATCCTGGTTTGATTAGAATGACAAAGAAGCTGTCATATTCCCAAACAGGAAAACTGGGATCACCTGATTTGAAAGTGGGATAGCTTCTTCATCCTAACTCCTATGAGATTTATTCAGCTTCCTGGTGATTCTCCACTACTTTATGTATCAAAATCAAGCTTCTTACATCGCGATTCATCCTGGTTTGATTAGAATGACAAAGAAGCTGTCATATTCCCAAACAGGAAAACTGGGATCACCTGATTTGAAAGTGGGATAGCTTCTTCATCCTAACTCCTATGAGATTTATTCAGCTTCCTGGTGATTCTCCACTACTTTATGTATCAAAATCAAGCTTCTTACATCGCGATTCATCCTGGTTTGATTAGAATGACAAAGAAGCTGTCATATTCCCAAACAGGAAAACTGGGATCACCTGATTTGAAAGTGGGATAGCTTCTTCATCCTAACTCCTATGAGATTTATTCAGCTTCCTGGTGATTCTCCACTACTTTATGTATCAAAATCAAGCTTCTTACATCGCGATTCATCCTGGTTTGATTAGAATGACAAAGAAGCTGTCATATTCCCAAACAGGAAAACTGGGATCACCTGATTTGAAAGTGGGATAGCTTCTTCATCCTAACTCCTATGAGATTTATTCGACTTCCTGGTGATTCTCCACTACTTTATGTATCAAAATCAAGCTTCTTACATCGCGATTCATCCTGGTTTGATTAGAATGACAAAGAAGCTGTCATATTCCCAAACAGGAAAACTGGGATCACCTGATTTGAAAGTGGGATAGCTTCTTCATCCTAACTCCTATGAGATTTATTCGACTTCCTGGTGATTCTCCACTACTTTATGTATCAAAATCAAGCTTCTTACATCGCGATTCATCCTGGTTTGATTAGAATGACAAAGAAGCTGTCATATTCCCAAACAGGAAAACTGGGATCACCTGATTTGAAAGTGGGATAGCTTCTTCATCCTAACTCCTATGAGATTTATTCAGCTTCCTGGTGATTCTCCACTACTTTATGTATCAAAATCAAGCTTCTTACATCGCGATTCATCCTGGTTTGATTAGAATGACAAAGAAGCTGTCATATTCCCAAACAGGAAAACTGGGATCACCTGATTTGAAAGTGGGATAGCTTCTTCATCCTAACTCCTATGAGATTTATTCAGCTTCCTGGTGATTCTCCACTACTTTATGTATCAAAATCAAGCTTCTTACATCGCGATTCATCCTGGTTTGATTAGAATGACAAAGAAGCTGTCATATTCCCAAACAGGAAAACTGGGATCACCTGATTTGAAAGTGGGATAGCTTCTTCATCCTAACTCCTATGAGATTTATTCAGCTTCCTGGTGATTCTCCACTACTTTATGTATCAAAATCAAGCTTCTTACATCGCGATTCATCCTGGTTTGATTAGAATGACAAAGAAGCTGTCATATTCCCAAACAGGAAAACTGGGATCACCTGATTTGAAAGTGGGATAGCTTCTTCATCCTAACTCCTATGAGATTTATTCACTTCCTGGTGATTCTCCACTACTTTATGTATCAAAATCAAGCTTCTTACATCGCGATTCATCCTGGTTTGATTAGAATGACAAAGAAGCTGTCATATTCCCAAACAGGAAAACTGGGATCACCTGATTTGAAAGTGGGATAGCTTCTTCATCCTAACTCCTATGAGATTTATTCAGCTTCCTGGTGATTCTCCACTACTTTATGTATCAAAATCAAGCTTCTTACATCGCGATTCATCCTGGTTTGATTAGAATGACAAAGAAGCTGTCATATTCCCAAACAGGAAAACTGGGATCACCTGATTTGAAAGTGGGATAGCTTCTTCATCCTAACTCCTATGAGATTTATTCAGCTTCCTGGTGATTCTCCACTACTTTATGTATCAAAATCAAGCTTCTTACATCGCGATTCATCCTGGTTTGATTAGAATGACAAAGAAGCTGTCATATTCCCAAACAGGAAAACTGGGATCACCTGATTTGAAAGTGGGATAGCTTCTTCATCCTAACTCCTATGAGATTTATTCAGCTTCCTGGTGATTCTCCACTACTTTATGTATCAAAATCAAGCTTCTTACATCGCGATTCATCCTGGTTTGATTAGAATGACAAAGAAGCTGTCATATTCCCAAACAGGAAAACTGGGATCACCTGATTTGAAAGTGGGATAGCTTCTTCATCCTAACTCCTATGAGATTTATTCAGCTTCCTGGTGATTCTCCACTACTTTATGTATCAAAATCAAGCTTCTTACATCGCGATTCATCCTGGTTTGATTAGAATGACAAAGAAGCTGTCATTCCCAAACAGGAAAACTGGGATCACCTGATTTGAAAGTGGGATAGCTTCTTCATTAATACGTCCCTAGATTGGTTCTCTGGATAGTATGGGATAGATCCTTGCTAGAACGAATCAAAGACTCAAGCTCTACAAGGTTGTGGATCGATTGGTGACACAAGAGGCTGCGGAAAGGCTCCTTGATACTCCTAAGTGACTAGATCGGATATGACACACCGAGATAGACACTCTTGGGTTGCTGGATACTACACACCAACAAGAACACTCAACAACTCGCGGACAAGCAGTAGAGAGAACAAAGAAAGGTTTATGATAAAAGATAATTGATTATTGATAAGGGGTTCAAAGTACACTTATATAAGAGAAGTTGGAACAGACTCCAAGCTTCTCGAAAACTATCAAGAGAGTAAAAGCACACGCTCTCTTGGAAATAGAAACAAAAGACAAGTTTGAAAACAAAACATGAAATGAAATACATAATATAACATAAGGTTGATCCGGGATAAGGTTGGATCGAGATCATCAACTAAGGGTTTTGAGAAGCAAATCTATGGCCTCGTTAAAAACCTATCTTTGGAAAACCCATTGGGACAAAACCAAAGATAGGGAAAAAGAGCACACATAGATTGCTTGCTTAGTTGATGATCAGCTTGATGGTGAAGTAGCTTGAATGGTGATAAGTGTGTCTTGGTTGATCAAGCTTCTACCAAGACATTCCTCTTGCTTCCATGACCTCTTAACCAATCCTCCAATAACTTGCGTGAGCTTCCTTGATCTTGATCGAGTCATAGGTCCTTTAGGCAAGGCTAGAACATCTCCATCAGTCGGCTTATCCAGATCCTCATCATCTCCATTAGCTAGTTGGTCCATGATCACATCATCCCCTCCCTCTTGAAAAGGATTTGTCCTCAAATCTGGCTCATCTGCAACAAAAGGGATCAAGTCAGTAACATTGAAGCTATCACTTATGTCGTACTTACCTTGCAGATCAAGTTTGTAGGCATTGTCATTGATCCTCTTGGTGACTTCAAAAGGGCCATCAATCCTCGGCATTAGCTTAGACTTCCTCTCTTTTGGAAACCTTTCTTTCCTCAAGTGAACCCATACTTGATCTCCAACTTCAAAGATCATCTCACGCCTTCCCTTGTTGGCTTGTTTGGCGTATTGCTTAGTTTTCTCTTCTAGATTGCGCTTAGCTTGCTCATGAATCTGCTGAACCATCTCAGCTTTCTTTTTCCCATCCATACTAACCCTTTCACACTCAGGTAAAGGTATTAGATCCAAAGGTGAGATGGGATTGAACCCATAAACAATTTCAAACGGAGAAAACTTAGAAGCAGAATGCATAGCATGATTGTATGCAAATTCACAATGAGGTAAGTAATCTTCCCATGATTTCAAGTTCTTTTTGATGAATGCACGCAGGAGAGTACCTAAGGTTCTATTAACTACTTCAGTCTGCCCATCAGTTTGTGGATGACAAGTAGTAGAAAACAATAGCTTAGTTCCTAGTTTAGACCACAATGTTTTCCAAAAGTAGCTAAGGAATTTAGTATCTCTATCTGAAACTATAGTCCTAGGCATTCCATGCAAACGTACCACTTCTTTAAAGAACAAATTAGCTACATGTAATGCATCATCAGTCTTATTGCAAGCTATGAAATGTGCCATTTTAGAGAATCTATCAACAACCACAAAGATAGAATCCTTTCCAGTCCTAGTTCTAGGCAAACCCATAACAAAATCCATAGATATATCATTCCAAGGATGAGTAGGAATAGGCAAAGGAGTATACAAACCGTGAGGTTGAACTTTAGACTTTGCAAGCTTGCAAGTTGTGCACCTTCCACAGATTCTCTCCACATCTCTTTTCATATGCGGCCAATAGAAGTGATCCTGCAAAACTTTAAGGGTTTTTGCTATACCAAAATGACCCATCAAGCTTCCTCCATGGGATTCCCTGACAAATAGATCTCTCAAAGAGCAATTAGGCACACATAAACGATTGTCATAGAATAAGAATCCATCATGCCTAAAATAATGTCCTGAAGCATACTTAGCACATGATTTATAAGCTTCTTGAAAGTCAGGATCAGATTCATACATTTCTTTAATCTGCTCAAAGCCTAGCAACTTAGCATCAAGAGTAGTTAAGAGGACATACCTTCGGGATAGTGCATCAGCAACTATATTCTCCTTACCTTGTTTGTATTTGATCACATACGGGAAGGTTTCAATGAATTCTACCCATCTAGCATGTCTCTTGCTGAGCTTACTTTGTCCTTTGAGATACTTGAGAGATTCATGGTCGGTGTGAATGACAAACTCCTTTGGCCAGAGATAATGCTGCCAAGTCTGTAGAGCTCTCACCAAGGCGTAGAGTTCTTTGTCATAAGTGGCATAGTTGAGAGTAGCTCCACTGAGTTTCTCACTGAAGTAAGCAATAGGTCTTTTATCCTGCATCAACACAGCACCAATTCCAATTCCTGAGGCATCACATTCTATTTCAAATGTTTTAGAAAAATCAGGAAGTATGAGAAGAGGAGATTGAGTAAGCTTCTCTTTAAGGAGTTGGAATGCGGCTTCTTGAGCTTCTCCCCACTTGAATCCTACATCCTTCTTGATTATCTCAGTTAGGGGAGCTGCTAGAGTGCTGAAATCCTTCACAAAGCGCCTATAGAAACCTGCCAGTCCATGAAAACTCCTTACTTCTCCCACTGTAGTTGGACTCGGCCACTCTTGTATTGCTTTGATCTTTTCCTGATCCACCTTTACACCATCTGCACTTACAACAAAACCTAGAAAGACCAAGTTATCTGTGCAAAAAGTGCACTTCTTTAGATTGGCATATAGCTTTTCCTTTCTCAAAACATCCAAAACAGCCCTAAGATGTTCTATATGATCTTCTAAGCATTTGCTGTAAACTAAGATATCATCAAAGTACACAACAACAAAGATGCCTATGAAAGACCTAAGAATATGATTCATCAATCTCATGAATGTACTAGGCGCATTGGTTAATCCAAATGGCATAACTAACCATTCATACAAGCCATGTTTAGTTTTAAATGCAGTTTTCCACTCATCTCCTTCTTTCATCCTAATCTGATGATATCCACTTTTCAAGTCTATCTTAGAAAAGATGCAAGAACCATGCAATTCATCAAGCATATCATCTAATCTAGGAATAGGGTGGCGATACTTCACTGTTATGTTGTTGATTGCTCTACAATCAACACACATGCGCCAGCTCCCATCTTTCTTTGGCACAAGGAGCACTGGAACTGCACAAGGACTCAAACTCTCTCGGATATGACCCTTCTCCATCAGCTCCTCTACTTGTTTTTGCAGTTCTTTGGTTTCAACTGGATTGGTCCTGTATGCTGGACGGTTGGGCAGTGTAGAACCAGGTACAAAGTCTATTTGGTGCTCAATCCCACGCACTGGAGGCAATCCAATGGGGCTATCTTCTGGAAACACATCTGCATACTCCTGTAAAAGAGAAACTAGTTCACTCGGATGATCCGGTGTGTGATCAGTAACTGTTAGAAGAGTCTCTTTAAACATAAGCAAGATAATAGAATTTTGAGAGTAGAGAATTCTTTTGATATCTCCCTGTTTGGCATAGAGGCTGTGATGCTTGTCATGATCAGGTTTGAGATCAATCTCTTTCGCTTTCTTTTTCTGAAGCTGGATTTGATCTTCATGAACCTCTTTAGGAGACAAAGGCACCAGCACAGTCTTCTTTCCGTTGAATTCAAAAGAATGTTTGTTGGTGAAGCCATCATGATTCACACGTCTATCATACTGCCAGGGTCTTCCAAGGAGTATATGACTGGCTTCCATTGGCAACACATCACACAAGACTTCATCTTCATATCTACCAATGGCTATAGGAACCAGTACTTGAGTAGAAACTTTCATCTCGCCCTCTCATTGAGCCACTGCAATCTGTAGGGTCTTGGGTGTTTCTGAATTTTCAAACCCAATTTCTTCACCATAGTCTCACTAGCTACATTGACACAACTTCCTCCATCAATAATGAGACTGCACACCTTTCCCTGAACCATACACCTTGTGTAGAATAGATTCTCTCGCTGCTCAAGCTCTCCATTCTTGGCTTGCAAGTTCAAGAGCCTTCTTGTCACCAACAATCTTCCTTTCACGGGTTCTACTTCACTTTCTTCTTCAGACTTCTCATGATCAGAACCAAACTTCTCTTCTTCTGATTCATACTCTCCATTCTCAAGAAGAATCATAACCTTTTTGTTGGTGCACTCATTAGCATAATGCCCACGCCCTTGACATTTGAAGCACTTAACATCTCTAGTTCTTGAACTAGTAATTTCAGCTTTGCCTTTGTCTTTGCTGTATATGCTGCTCGGCTTAGTCTCTTCTTTCTGCTGAGGCTTGCTATCCTTCAGATAGGATGTTTTCTCCTCTTTAGAGTGGTGGAACTTAGACGATCCATAGCTGCGTGAGTTACCCTTCCTCTTGAGCTGCTGCTCCACTAGAATAGCTTTGTGCAACATCTCTTCTATTTCCACATAGTGTTGCATCTCCACATTGTCTTGTATCTCACGGTTAAGTCCTCCAAGAAACCTTGCCATAGTAGCTTCTCTATCCTCCAAGATACTAGCTCTCAACATCAGCAACTCCATGTCTTGATAGTATTCTTCAACAGTTCGTGTTCCTTGGGTAAGTCTTCGCAGCTTTTGATGTAGGTCGCGGTGATATTGGCTTGGAACAAACCGTTTGCGCATGAGTGACTTCATCTCGTGCCATGAATCAACCGGATTCTCTTGGTTAAGCCGTCTAGTAGTTACAAGTTGATCCCACCAACTCAACGCATAATCATAGAATTCAGTTGCTGCAATCTTGATCCTTTGGGCATTGGAGTAGTGTTGGCAATTGAAGACAAGCTCGATCTTCTTTTCCCATTCCAAGTAGGCATCTGGATCCACCTTGCCATGGAAGGGTGGAATCTTAAGCTTAAGTCCTGAAAGCTTGTCTTTGCGTGACCCCCTTCCATCATGTTCACGCCTTGATCTTCCTCTGCTCAGTTCAGAAGAAGAACTACTGCGCTCAGTTGGGTTGTGCTCAGTTCTATTGCGCGAGTAGTAGTTGTCGGTCTCTTGTGAACCCGCATGCTCTTGCCGTACTGGAGTAGGCCGGTTTCTTCTAGACTCATTGCTATGTCCCTGGCCAGTAGCTTGCCTCAACTCTTGTCTCATCTCCTCACGTAATTCCTTCATGCTAGCCTTGAGCATATCAGCCATAGTAGAGATCATGGTCTGATTCATTTGCTCGGTCATTTGATCTCTCAGCATCTTGTTCTTCCTTACTAGCTCGGCTTCTTCTTCTGATTCTTTCCCCATTGGTACCTAGAATCAATAACAACACTCAACCAGTAAATAATTCCAATAAACTGATCGTAATCAGTAGATGATCAAGAGATTTTAAACTGAAATAAACTGGCGGTAAAAGAAAACTTGATTATCAAGTAACGAGAATTCAAATCGACAACAAGTAAATCACAATAGAAACGCGATCAGGGTAGGTTTGTTAATCAGATTTCGACGACACACAAGTAGATCTAGTTGTTATAGGTGATTATAACAGATCACACGATCAATTAGATTCAAACAAAAGATCAAATCTAGAATATGAATCGATAACAATCGGATCTAAAAAGCGAAACCTAGATCTATCAATTTCAAACTCTTAACAATTAGATCGACACAAAATGATTAGATCACACACTCAAACGACCACGGATCACAGATCAATCAATGGATATTGCGAAACAAAGAACAGATCAGTTGAAACAAAACGGATCGATCTAAAAACTGATCAAGAAGATGAACAGGTTAAATCGAAACAAAAGAGAAACGAGTACTTCCCTAACCAGAGATGCTCTGATACCACATAATACGTCCCTAGATTGCTTCTCTGGATAGTATGGGATAGATCCTTGCCAGAACGAATCAAAGACTCAAGTTCTACAAGGTTGTGGATCGATTGGTGACACAAGAGGCTGCGGAAAGGCTCCTTGATACTCCTAAGTGACTAGATCGGATATGACACACCGAGATAGACACTCTTGGGTTGCTGGATACTACACACCAACAAGAACACTCAACAACTCGCGAACAAGCAGTAGAGAGAACAAAGAAAAGGTTTATGATAAAAGATAATTGATTATTGATAAGGGGTTCAAAGTACACTTATATAAGAGAAGTTGGAACAGACTCCAAGCTTCTCGAAAACTATCAAGAGAGTAAAAGCACACGCTCTCTTGGAAATAGAAACAAAAGACAAGTTTGAAAACTAAAAACATGAAAAGGAAATACATAATATAACATAAGGTTGATCCGGGATAAGGTTGGATCGAGATCATCAACTAAGGGTTTTGAGAAGCAAATCTATGGCCTCGTTAAAAACCTATCTTTGGAAAACCCATTGGGACAAAACCAAAGATAGGGAAAAAGAGCACACATAGATTGCTTGCTTAGTTGATGATCAGCTTGATGGTGAAGTAGCTTGAATGGTGATAAGTGTGTCTTGGTTGATCAAGCTTCTACCAAGACATTCCTCTTGCTTCCATGACCTCTTAACCAATCCTCCAATAACTTGCGTGAGCTTCCTTGATCTTGATCGAGTCATAGGTCCTTTAGGCAAGGTTAGAACATCTCCATCAGTCGGCTTATCCAGATCCTCATCATCTCCATTAGCTAGTTGGTCCATGATCACATCATTCATCCTAACTCCTATGAGATTTATTCAGCTTCCTGGTGATTCTCCACTACTTTATGTTTCAAAATCAAGCTTCTTACATCGCGATTCATCCTGGTTTGATTAGAATGACAAATAAGCTGTCATATTCCCAAACAGGAAAACTGGGATCACCTGATTTGAAAGTGGGATAGCTTCTTCATCCTAACTCCTATGAGATTTATTCGACTTCCTGGTGATTCTCCACTACTTTATGTATCAAAATCAAGCTTCTTACATCGCGATTCATCCTGGTTTGATTAGAATGACAAAGAAGCTGTCATATTCCCAAACAGGAAAACTGGGATCACCTGATTTGAAAGTGGGATAGCTTCTTCATCCTAACTCCTATGAGATTTATTCGACTTCCTGGTGATTCTCCACTACTTTATGTATCAAAATCAAGCTTCTTACATCGCGATTCATCCTGGTTTGATTAGAATGACAAAGAAGCTGTCATATTCCCAAACAGGAAAACTGGGATCACCTGATTTGAAAGTGGGATAGCTTCTTCATCCTAACTCCTATGAGATTTATTCAGCTTCCTGGTGATTCTCCACTACTTTATGTTTCAAAATCAAGCTTCTTACATCGCGATTCATCCTGGTTTGATTAGAATGACAAAGAAGCTGTCATATTCCCAAACAGGAAAACTGGGATCACCTGATTTGAAAGTGGGATAGCTTCTTCATCCTAACTCCTATGAGATTTATTCAGCTTCCTGGTGATTCTCCACTACTTTATGTATCAAAATCAAGCTTCTTACATCGCGATTCATCCTGGTTTGATTAGAATGACAAAGAAGCTGTCATATTCCCAAACAGGAAAACTGGGATCACCTGATTTGAAAGTGGGATAGCTTCTTCATCCTAACTCCTATGAGATTTATTCAGCTTCCTGGTGATTCTCCACTACTTTATGTTTCAAAATCAAGCTTCTTACATCGCGATTCATCCTGGTTTGATTAGAATGACAAATAAGCTGTCATATTCCCAAACAGGAAAACTGGGATCACCTGATTTGAAAGTGGGATATCTTCTTCATCCTAACTCCTATGAGATTTATTCAGCTTCCTGGTGATTCTCCACTACTTTATGTATCAAAATCAAGCTTCTTACATCGCGATTCATCCTGGTTTGATTAGAATGACAAAGAAGCTGTCATATCCCAAACAGGAAAACTGGGATCACCTGATTTGAAAGTGGGATAGCTTCTTCATCCTAACTCCTGTGAGATTTATTCGACTTCCTGGTGATTCTCCACTACTTTATGTATCAAAATCAAGCTTCTTACATCGCGATTCATCCTGGTTTGATTAGAATGACAAAGAAGCTGTCATATTCCCAAACAGGAAAACTGGGATCACCTGATTTGAAATTGGGATAGCTTCTTCATCCTAACTCCTATGAGATTTATTCGACTTCCTGGTGATTCTCCACTACTTTATGTATCAAAATCAAGCTTCTTACATCGCGATTCATCCTGGTTTGATTAGAATGACAAAGAAGCTGTCATATTCCCAAACAGGAAAACTGGGATCACCTGATTTGAAAGTGGGATAGCTTCTTCATCCTAACTCCTATGAGATTTATTCAGCTTCCTGGTGATTCTCCACTACATTATGTATCAAAATCAAGCTTCTTACATCGCGATTCATCCTGGTTTGATTAGAATGACAAAGAAGCTGTCATATTCCCAAACAGGAAAACTGGGATCACCTGATTTGAAAGTGGGATAGCTTCTTCATCCTAACTCCTATGAGATTTATTCAGCTTCCTGGTGATTCTCCACTACTTTATGTTTCAAAATCAAGCTTCTTACATCGCGATTCATCCTGGTTTGATTAGAATGACAAAGAAACTGTCATATTCCCAAACAGGAAAACTGGGATCACCTGATTTGAAAGTGGGATAGCTTCTTCATCCTAACTCCTATGAGATTTATTCAGCTTCCTGGTGATTCTCCACTACTTTATGTATCAAAATCAAGCTTCTTACATCGCGATTCATCCTGGTTTGATTAGAATGACAAAGAAGATGTCATATTCCCAAACAGGAAAACTGGGATCACCTTATTTGAAAGTGGGATAGCTTCTTCATCCTAACTCCTATGAGATTTATTCAGCTTCCTGGTGATTCTCCACTACTTTATGTATCAAAATCAAGCTTCTTACATCGCGATTCATCCTGGTTTGATTAGAATGACAAATAAGCTGTCATATTCCCAAACAGGAAAACTGGGATCACCTGATTTGAAAGTGGGATAGCTTCTTCATCCTATCTTCTATGAGATTTATTCAGCTTCCTGGTGATTCTCCACTACTTTATGTATCAAAATCAAGCTTCTTACATCGCGATTCATCCTGGTTTGATTAGAATGACAAAGAAGCTGTCATATTCTCAAACAGGAAAACTGGGATCACCTGATTTGAAAGTGGGATAGCTTCTTCATCCTAACTCCTATGAGATTTATGTTGAAATGAGGTGATGCAAATATGTGATATGAAGCTAGAGAAGGTTAGAGGCTTGAGGATGAAGTTAGGGATGTGAGTGTACGGACAGGCCGTACAAGGTGGCCGTACAAGGTAAAGAAGAAGTTACCATGACCGTTAACCAAGAGGGGAGTAAACGGATCATTCTTACCTTCTACCATGCTCTACTTGGATCAGACCGTTGAGAGAGCTTGAGGAGCGCATCTGACAGGCTGTGCCAGGCTGTGACAGACTGTCAGCATCCTAGTCAAAGATCCAAGATGCTTCACACGCGGGAAGAAGCTCATTGGATGCTTTATGATATGCGCTCCTCTCCTGGTTGACACATGCTTTAGCTTATCTTTAAACCTTGTAAACCCTAAGCTCTCATACTATATAAGTTGTAACCTCATCTGATTAATGATTAACGAGATTGAATCACTCTTTCTCTACTCTCTCTCTCTAGTTTAAATCGCAAAGTCTCTTAATCACTCTCAAACCATGATTCTTGTTTAAATCTTTCACTAAACTTCTCTTTAATCTTTCTTAATCTCTCAATACCTTTTTAAATCTCTAAAATCTCATGGTATCAGAGCCAGGTTGGCTTTGGTATTGAGAGATCTTAGTTCCTTTGTGTGATTCTTACTCATTCCTTCTTTGTGTTCTTGCGTTTGTTCTTGATACTTCCGGGAAGTCTTGTCAGTTTGTTGAAGTGTCTTACCCTTGGTTCTTTGGTCCCGTGTGTTCTTGAAGATCTGGTGTGGTAGAAGCTCAACTGAAGTACAAGATTGAAGACTAGAAGTAACTAGAGGCAAAGAGAAGATGGAAGGAAACTACAGTAAGCTTGTTACGGTTCCGGTTGCCTTAAAAGGTGTAGGAAACTACTTGTTGTGGTCTCGGCTGGTGAAGATTGCTATTGGGAGGCTAGGGTTGTGGAACCACATCACGGATGATGGTCCAGAGCCAGTGGCCAAAGGGAATGAGGAAGCTGAGGGTGGAAAAGTACTCACTGACGCTGAGGTGAAGAAGAAATGGGTTCAAGAAGATCTGATGGTGCTGTCCGTGCTACACAGTTCTATTGAAGTCCCGTTGCTTGAAGCCTACATCTTCTGTGAGACACCTAAGCATCTATGGGAGACGCTCCAGAAGACATTTGGAGATGTCTCAAACCTTAACCGTGTGTTTGAGTTGAAGAAAGCCATCACCTCCTTGATGCAAGGTGGTGTGGAGCTTACCACACACATTGGGAAGTTCAGAGCTCTTTGGTCTGAGCTGGATAACCTGCGCCCAAGCACCAGTGATCAAGGGATCATCATGGAGAGGAGAGAGCAGGATCAAGTGTTTGGGTTGTTGATGACCTTAGACGTGTGCTACCAGGATGTCATAAAGCACATGCTGAGATCGTCAAGCCTACCAACAATGGAGGAGGTGTGCTCTCAACTGCAGAAGGAGGAAGGCTCTCTAGGCTTGTTTGGAGGAAAGGGGGAGCTATCTATGGCTCATCAGGCTGAGGATGTGCAAGCAAACAAGGCGGGTTACAAGAATGATGGAAGGAAGTATGGTGACCGCTTTGAAGGGAATTGTGATCATTGCAAGAAGCCAGGCCATAAGAAGAGCCAATGCTGGATACTTCACCCTCACCTCAAGCCAAGCAAATTCAACAAGGAGAGAGAAGCCAGAGCTCACATGTCCACCGAGACAAGCAGTGGCAGTGCATCCGGGGCTGGTACATCCTCACAAGTGAATGAGAGTGAAGGGCGAGCTCTCTCTTCTCACCACTCAGGAGGAAAGAACCTAGAGCATGAGGTGATCAGGAAGTCAGACATAGATGCACTCATCAAAGCTCTTAAGGAGTCTGGTAACAAACTAAGACCCAATACTCTTGGTTATTCTTTTGCTGCTCATACTATGTCTAGTAGAACTGATAGGTTGCTAGACATACTAGAGAGTCCCTTGATTGGTAAAACTGAACATAGCATTGCTAATAAACTCTTAGGAGTTCTTGAGAACTTAAAGAATAACAATGATCATCCTAGAAGTCATCTAGCTAAGGATATACCTAAACCGTTGATTATTGATTCTGGTGCATCTCATCACATGATTAGTGATAACAGGTTGATTACGGATATAGAACCTACCCAAGGTCATGTCATGATTGCTAATGGAGATAGAATTCCTATTAGAGGCATTGGTAGGTTGAAACTGTTTAATAAAGAGTCTAATGCATTCTACATGCCTGAATTACTTCAAACTTGTTATCTGTCAAGAGATGCACTACTGATCTTAATTGCAATGTTATTTTAGTCCTAATGATGTGAAGTTTCAGGATATTAAGAGCAGTAAGTTGATCGGCCAAGGAGCAACTAAGGGAGACCTTTACATGCTTGAAGATCTCTCTCCTATCTCTAGTTCTTGTTTTTCGTTTAGCTCGGTTTCTTTAAGTAAGGATGCTTTGTGGCATGCTAGGCTAGGACATCCCACATGTTAGGGCCTTAAGCATAATGTTACCAGGTGTCATGTTTAAAAATAATGATTGTGAAGCTTGTATTTGGGAAAACATTGTAAGAGTGTGTTTCAAAGATCAGTTACAGTTTATGAGAAATGTTTTGACTTAATCCACTCTGATGTTTGGACTGCACCTTGTTTATCTAGGGATAATTACAAGTATTATGTCACCTTCATTGATGAAAAATCTAAATACACCTGGTTAACACTCATTAAAACAAAGGATAGAGTTCTTGATGCATTTAAAAACTTTCAAAACTATGTTACTAACCACTATAATGCCAAGATTAAGATTTTCAGGTCAGATAATGGTGGGGAGTATACAAGTCATGCATTCAAAGAACATCTAGCTAGCCATGGAATACTTCATCAGACGAGCTGTCCTTATACACCCCAGCAAAATGGAGTGGCTGAAAGGAAGAAGAATAGAACCTCATGGAGGTGGCAAGATCAATGATGTCTATACGAGTGTGCCTAAGAGGCATTGGAGTGATGCAGTGATGACCGCAAGCTACCTTATCAACAGGACACCAACCAAGATTCTCAATGATCAGTCCCCCTTTGAGGTTCTCAACAAGAGTAAGCCAGTGCTGGAACACTTGCGGATCTTTGGGTGTGTGTGCTATGTGCTAGTACCCGGGGAAATGCGGAACAAGCTAGAAGAGAAGAGTACCAAAGCTATGATGATTGGATACTCTACGCCAAAAGGGATACAAATGCTTTGATCCAAATACCAGAAGAGTATTGGTATCAAGGGAGGTGAAGTTCTTTGAAGAAAAGGGATATTATGATGGGAAGAATTGGGGAAGAACTTGAAGATCATCCCAACCATCAGACAGGGCTGCAAGCTTGAGAAACATTTTGCAAGGACTTGGTATTGGAGTGTCATCAGATCAACACAAACGCCAAGAAACACCACCTGTTAGAGTTGAAGAATCATCTCACTTAGAACATGAAGGGGGAGTGAATCTGCTGATACTGAAGTTCAAGGAACAGTGAAGCTAAGAAAATCAACAACAAAGCGCAGACTCTCATGTCAAAGTGAAGATGACTCAAGGGAAGTGATCAACATGGAGGTCAGGAAGCTAGTGAAGAAAGCCAGATACCAGAAAGAAGCCGTGGAAGAGAATGTAGTAGTTCCATTGAGGGAAGAACACACGGTTAAAGAGAGATGCTTCCAACTGGGTAAACACAAGAGTGTACTACAATGAGATTAAGAGATCTTTAGAGTGATGCTAGAATAAGAGTGCTGTCCAGAAGAGCATGCGTGATTAAGATCAGTTAGATGAAAGATTAAGAGAATAGAAAAGAGC